>NW_024366948.1:0-87807 GCF_014805655.1 Passer montanus
GCGCGCGCTCCCGCTCGGTGACCGCGGCGGGCCCGGAGCGCACGTGGCGGCGCCATGGCCCGGCTGCTGCTGCAGGACGGCTCGGTGCTGCCCGGCCGCCTCTTCGGGGCCGTCGGGGCCGCGGCGGGGGAAGTCGGTGAGTGTGTCCGGGGGCCGGGCCGGGCCGGGATGCCGTGGGGCGGCGCGGGAAGGAGCGGGAACGGCAGGGGCAGGATCCGGGCCGGGGGCTCCCGCCGTTCGGGGCGCTCCGAGGGGCTGCCCGGGGCGCGGGGCCGGGGTCGGCCCGGCCGTGCCCCCCATCACCCCGTGCCCTCCCCGCAGTGTTCCAGACGGGCATGGTGGGGTACCCCGAGGCCCTCACCGACCCCTCCTACAAGGCGCAGATCCTGGTGCTTACCTACCCGCTGGTCGGTAACTACGGCGTGCCCCGCGACGAGCCCGACGCCTTCGGCCTCAGCAGGGTGAGCGGGGGCACCGCGGGACGGGCAGGGCGGCACGAGGTGCCAGGGCGGCACGAGGTGCCAGGGCACAGCGAGTGGCACATGGTGGCACGGAGAGCTTTGGCTGCGACGCCGCAGGGCCACAGTGGGGTCTGGCATGGCGAGGAGCGCGGCTGGGCAGGGGCAGACCCCGGAGCGCTGGGATCGGGGTGCCCTGGCAGTCCCTGGGTGTGGGCTGTGCGTTTCCTCGGCACGGCTCTGTGGCAAGGTGGGAATCTGGACCCCCGTGACAAGGCCGGGCTGGGGCTGGGCAGAGGGGCTGCTCGTGTCCCAGCCCCCTCCCAGCCCCTTGGCCTCCACGCCGTCTGTCCCGGGGCAGAGTCCAGCCCTGCTGCGGCCGTGCCCTGCCGGCTCCCCACGCCCCCCCTGGGGTCTCGCTGATAGCAGCCCTCTCCGGGCCGGTGCTGTGGGTCTCTGCTGTGCCCTGTGCCCCTGGGAGCCGTGCCCTGATCCCATGGCACGGGACACACCGGCGTGGCTGGTGGCAGGGGTGCTTTCCCGTCGGCTTGGTCTGTGCTGCAGCTGTGCCACGCTGAGGGCTCCCGTGGCATGGGCTGTGTGGGCAGTGGGCTGCAGTCCAGCAGAGCTGTGGGGGCTTGGACACCCCGTTCTGGGGCTCCCTGATCTAAGGCTCAGCCTCGCTGTGATGGGGGTGGGGAAAAGTGGCAGCCCAGCACCGGGAGGTCTCGTCCTGTGCTGTGGGAATGGGGCCTGTGTTCCATGGGGTTTCTCCTGGGCTGGAGACCCTCTGCCTTGCCCTGCTCACCCTCTGTCCCCGCAGTGGTTTGAGTCCAGCAAGATCCACGTGGCCGCGCTGGTGGTGGGCGAGTGCTCAGAGACCCCCAGCCACTGGAGCGCATCCCAGTCCCTGGACCAGTGGCTGAAGGAGCAGAACATCCCCGGGCTGGAAGGTGGGACTGGGGGGACAGCAGAGTGGGGTGGGGGCTGTGGGTCAGCGAGCTCTGAAACCAGACCCCTCTCTGCTGAATTTTGCCCACCTGGGGCTTGACCCTCTGCTGGATTTTGGGGCGATGATGCTGCTGGGGCGCAGGGTGCTGCTGGGGTGGGCCGGGGCCGTGGGCTGTGTCTCACTGCCCGCTTGCAGGGGTGGACACCCGGGCGCTGACCAAGAAGATCCGCGAGAAGGGGACGCTGCTGGGGAAGCTGGTGCCGGATGGGACCCCCGAGGACAGCCTCTCCTTTGAGGACCCCAACACCAAGCACCTGGTGCAGGAGGTGTCGCTGAAGGTGTGCTGGGAGTCTGAGCGGGGCTGGGGCGGCAGAGGGGCTGTGCAGCCCCTCGCTGTGGGGGCTGGCCCCAGCAGAGCCGGGTGATGCGCTCCCCTCCCCACAGGCACCGCGGGTGTTCAACCCGGGCGGGTCCCTGCGTGTCACGGCCCTCGACTGCGGCCTGAAGAACAACCAGATACGGTGTCTGTGCAGGCGGGGGGCTGCTGTCACTGTGGTGCCCTGGGACCACCCGCTGGACCCTGCAGGTGAGGTGGCAGTGGTCGGGGACAGTCTGGGGTCCCACCAGGCGGCTGGGTATGGCACTGCCTGCGTGTTCGGTGCTGGGGACAGCAGGCACCTGTGTTCTGCTCAGTGCTGTGGGGTGGGGAGCCTTGGTGCCATCATTCCTGGGGGCTCTGGGGCTCAGCCCTCAGTGTGGCACCACAGGAGCAGGGCTCGGGTTGCTGTGGTTGGCATGGGGGACCCTGGACTGTGGTATTGGTGTGGCTTGGGGTGGGGGGTACCCTGGGGGTCCCAGGACTGTGGTATTGGTGTGGCTCAGGGTGGGGGGCACCATGGGGGACTGGCAGGGCCTTGCTGCCACCTGAACGGGTGTTGTGGGGTCAGAACACCTTGGTTGTAACCCTGCTGGGGTGTTGGGGGAGCTGCAGGCTCAGGGTGCTTCTCTGCTGGTAGCCAGGACTGGTGGCTATGAGCCTGTGGGGACCTTGGGGACCCCTCTGTAATGTTGAGGGGCTGGGGGGCCCCACTCTGACCCTGCTGTTCTCTTGACACAGATTTTGACGGGCTGTTCATCAGCAATGGCCCTGGGGACCCACTGCTCTGCCAGGAGACGGTGTCCAACCTGTGCCAGCTGCTGGACGCACCCCAGCCCAAGCCCATTTTTGGCATCTGCCTGGGCCACCAGCTGCTCGCCCTGGCCCTCGGCGCCCGTACCTACAAGATGAAGTGAGTGGGGGTCCAGGGGCACCGCGGGGGTCCCGGCTGCTGGGGCTGCCTGACGGCTGTGCCGCCCCCAGGTACGGGAACCGGGGGCACAACCAGCCGTGCCTGCACGAGGACACGCGGCGCTGCTTCATCACGGCGCAGAACCACGGCTTCGCGGTGCAGGCGGGCAGCCTCGCGCCCGGCTGGCTGCCGCTCTTCACCAACGCCAACGACGGCTCCAACGAGGGCCTCGTCCACCAGCACAAGCCCTTCTTCAGGTGGGCCCGGGGCCGCGGCGGGGGCTGGGGGCTGTGGGGTGTGCCCTGCCTGACCCCCTCCACAGTGTGCAGTTCCACCCCGAGCACTGCGCCGGCCCCACGGACCTGGAGGGTCTCTTTGATGTTTTCGTGGAGGTGGCACGGGACCTGCGGGATGGGCACGGCAGCGCCCAGACAGGTGGGTGTGAGTGTGAGGGACAGCCGGGACACGGGCCAAGGGCTGCAGGACGGGGCTGTGCGTGGCGTGCCCTGTCCCCAGCGTGCCGCATCCCCCCAGTGCGGGAGCGCCTGCAGCAGTGGCTGACCTACAGCAAGGCGCCAGCGGGGGACGTGGATGCAGCCCGGCCCCGCAAGGTGCTGATCCTGGGCTCCGGTGGCCTTTCCATTGGGCAGGCAGGCGAGTTCGATTACTCGGGGTCACAGGTGAGTGCCAACCCCAGGGCAGGGTGGGAGGTGGTGGCCACAGGGGCCCAGGGCCACCAGCAGTGACCCCTCTGCTCCCCACGAGGCCATCAAAGCGCTGAAGGAGGAGAACATCCAGACGGTGCTGATCAACCCCAACATCGCTACAGTGCAGACCTCCAAGGGACTGGCAGACAAGGTGTACTTCCTGCCCATCACCCCTGAGTACGTCACCCAGGTGAGCGCCGCGGGATGCTGGCTGGGAGAGGGTGGGAACACAGGGAGGGCAGAGCTGGAGGATGAGTGTGGGGCTGGGCTGGAGGGTGTCCTGGAGCCTGGTGCGTGTAGGGCTGGACGTTGGGCTGGTGGTTGGAAGGGACTTGAGGGGCAGCACAGGGGAGGAGGAGCTGGAGAGCACAGGACCCACCGTGGTTTCTGTCCCGCCGCCCCGTGCCCCAGGTGATCCGGAACGAGCGGCCTGATGGGGTGCTGCTGACCTTCGGGGGACAGACAGCCCTCAACTGCGGCGTGGAGCTGACCAAGGCGGGGGTTCTGGAGCGCTACCGCGTGCGCGTGCTGGGCACCCCCGTTGCCTCCATCGAGATGACGGAGGATCGCAAGGTCTTCGCCGAGAAGATGGAGGAGATCGGGGAGCACGTGGCGCCCAGCGAGGCTGCTGCCTCCCTGGAGCAGGTCTGGGGCGGGCTGGGGGCTGTGGGGCAGGGCAGGGTCCTGTCCTTCCTGTTCCCACCGTGACCCCGTTGCTCCCTGCAGGCGCAGGCTGCAGCTGAGCGCTTGGGGTACCCGGTGCTGGTGCGCTCTGCCTATGCCCTGGGCGGGCTGGGCTCCGGCTTCGCCAACAGCCGCGAGGAGCTGGTGGCTCTGGTGAGCCAGGCCTTCACCCACACCTCCCAGGTGCTGGTGGACAAGTCCCTGAAAGGCTGGAAGGAGATTGAGTACGAGGTGGTGCGGGATGCCTACAACAACTGCATCACGGTACGGGATGGAGGGAGGCCCCTGGGCTGCTGCAGAGGGATGGACATGGGGCAGGGGCTGGGGGCTCTGCTGCACCTTGTCCCCAGGGAGGGCTCCCCAGTGCCTCTGGTGGTGCTGGCACAGCTGCTGTGTGCCATTGGGGGCTGCACCCTGTGAACCGAGCCCTGCTCCCCTATGCTGGGGTGTCCACCCCAGCTGTCCACTCCGTGGAACACCCCGTGGATTCCAGTCCTGACTGGGCAGGGGAGGATGGGGTGGGAACTGGGAGGAATGCCCATGGACAGCACGTGGAGCAGTGACCCCCCTGCTGCCAGGTGTGCAACATGGAGAACCTGGACCCGCTGGGGATCCACACGGGCGAGTCCATTGTGGTGGCACCCAGCCAGACCCTCAATGACACCGAGTACTTCATGCTGAGGCGCACAGCCATCAAGGTGGTGCAGCACCTGGGCATCGTGGGCGAGTGCAACATCCAGTTTGCCCTCAACCCCGAGTCAGAGCAGGTACTTGCAGCCCCTGTGGGTTCTGGCTCCCTCTCCTGATCCCCAGCCACCCTCGCCCTGGGGGATCTGGGTCCTGCCCCAGCTGTCACACGAGGCTGTGCTGCAGCAGGCCCCCGTGCTGCAGCATCTCCGGGACACTGTGGGTCTGGCCGTGTCACCATGTCACTGGCTTGGCCTGTTCCATGGCACCCACTGACCCTGCCCACCTGCTGCCCACAGTACTACATCATCGAGATGAACGCCCGGCTCTCCCGCAGCTCGGCCCTGGCCAGCAAGGCCACTGGCTACCCGCTGGCCTATGTGGCTGCCAAACTTGCCTTGGGCATCCCCCTGCCCCTCCTCAGGTGAGGAACCTCCACAGTGTGGGACAGGGTGCTGCCTGGTGGGCCAGCCCCAGCTGCTGACCCTGTCCCCTCCTCAGGAACTCCGTCACCAACTCCACCACAGCCAGCTTTGAGCCCAGCCTGGACTACTGCGTGGTGAAGATCCCGCGCTGGGACCTCAGCAAGTTCCTGCGCGTCAGCACCAAGATTGGCAGCTCCATGAAGAGCGTGGGTGAGCGCAGAGGGACGGCACTGGTGGGGCACATGGCGGGCACGGGACCACCTGCTCACCCCACCTTCTGCAGGGGAGGTGATGGCCATTGGGAGGAACTTTGAGGAGGCGTTCCAGAAGGCTCTGAGGATGGTGGACGAGAACTGTGTGGGCTTTGATCACACGGTGAAGCCGGTCTCAGACATGGTGAGCACTGGGTGTCTGTGCTGGCTGTGCCATCCTGGGGGAGAGGTGGCCACCTGCCTCCCTCGGCCACACTCAGCCCTTGGCCTGGCAGGAGCTGGAGACGCCCACGGACAAGCGGATCTTCGTGCTGGCGGCGGCGCTGCGGGCCGGCTACTCCATCGAGCGGCTCTACGAGCTGACCAAGATTGACCGCTGGTTCCTGCACAAGATGAAGAACATCACGGACCACGCGGTGCTGCTGGAGTCGTACCGCGGCCAGCAGGGCACCATGCCACCTGCCGTGCTCAAGCGTGCCAAGCAGCTTGGCTTCTCCGACAAGCAGGTGGCCCAGGCCGTGCTCAGGTGAGACGGGGAGGGAACAGGACAGCCCTGCTGTGCTCCCTGCCTGGGTCCTGGCGCTCACCCTGCTCTGTGCAGCACCGAGCTGGCCGTGCGGAAGATGCGGCGCGACCTGAAGATCCTGCCAGTGGTGAAGCAGATCGACACGGTGGCAGCAGAGTGGCCAGCCCAAACCAACTACCTGTACCTGACCTACAACGGCTCCGAGCACGACCTGGCCTTCCGCGAGCCCCACGTCATGGTCATCGGCTCCGGCGTCTACCGCATCGGCAGCAGCGTCGAGTTTGACTGGTGTGCTGTGGGCTGCATCCAGGAGCTCCGCAAGGTCAGCCGGGCCCTGAAATACCCAATCCTCTGCCAGGCTGTTGGGGTCCACTCCGGCTAGCTATGGACCCTTGCCCACACGATATTGCATAGATATAGGTAAAAGATTGAGAAGCGCTCTCCTCCACGTGGGAAATGTCCTTTATTCCAAGACACACATCATGTGGACAAACCCATGGGAGAAAGAGAGCATTCCCTGTGGGATGGGGACAGAGGGAGAGGTCCACAGCCAATGGGATACCAGTGAGGAGTGGTGAGGGGAGGGGAGGGACCACCAGGGGGTACTGGGGTAGGTGAGGGAAAGACCCTTTGTTATCTCTTTCCCCCATGTGATGGGGGAAAGAGATAACAAAGCACGTGATATAACATAAGCTATACAGTGCAATATAAAACTATTCTGTGCAAATTCCCAATCAGCCAGTGCAAGAGAACAACTAAAACTAGTGCACCACAACAGGGCCCCAGCACCCTGTGGAGTGAGGGGTGGGTGTTCCTGGTCAGAGGAGGAGGCTGGGTAGGGGTTGGGGGCTCTGGGCTCACCTTGTCCCACCCCCAATAGATGGGCTTCAAGACAATCATGGTGAACTACAACCCCGAGACAGTGAGCACTGATTATGACATGTGTGATCGCCTCTACTTCGACGAGATTTCCTTTGAGGTGAGGGGGCTGGGGCCCTGACAGCTGCGGGGCTGGGTGAGGGCTGCCATGGCTCCGTCCCAGCCCTTCCCCTGGCCTGCATGGTGCTGCAGGTGGTGATGGACATCTACGAGCTGGAGAACCCTGAGGGTGTGATCCTGTCCATGGGCGGGCAGCTGCCCAACAACATCGCCATGGCCCTGCACCGGCAGCAGTGCCGCATCCTGGGCACCTCCCCGGAGGCCATCGACTCCGCCGAGAACCGCTTCAAGTTCTCCCGCCTGCTCGACTCCATCGGCATCAGCCAGCCCCTCTGGAAGGAGCTCTCCAACATGGAGGTGGGGCCCGGCGAAGAGGAGAGGGCTGCCCCAGGGTGGCTGTCTGTGCGTGCTGAGCTCCGTCTCTCCCGCAGTCAGCCAAGCACTTCTGCTGCAAGGTGGGCTACCCCTGTGTCGTGCGCCCGTCCTACGTGCTCAGCGGGGCTGCCATGAACGTGGCCTACTCGGACAGCGACCTGGAGAAGTTCCTGAGCAACGCTGTGGCCGTGTCCAAGGAGCAGCCTGTTGTCATCTCCAAGTTCATCCAGGAGGCCAAGGTCCATCCAGGAGGCTGCTCCACCCCTGGGATGCCCCATGAAAGCCCCGGCCCCCAGCCCAGTGGCAGGCTGTGACCTTGTTCCTGCTCACAGGAGATCGACGTGGACGCGGTGGCCTGTGACGGGGTGGTGGTGGCCATCGCCATCTCGGAGCACGTGGAGAACGCTGGGGTGCACTCGGGTGACGCCACGCTGGTGACCCCCCCGCAGGACATCACCCCCAAGACACTGGAGCGCATCAAGGCCATCGTCCACGCCATTGGGCAGGAGCTGCAGGTCACAGGGCCCTTCAACCTGCAGCTCATCGCCAAGGTACCGGGCACAGGGGACTGCACGGCCAGGGGAGAACAGCCCACGTCCCCAGCCCTGCCTCATCCTGTCCCCTCTCTCCTAGGATGACCAGCTGAAGGTCATAGAGTGCAATGTTCGTGTCTCCCGCTCCTTCCCCTTCGTCTCCAAGACCCTGGGCGTGGACTTGGTGGCTCTGGCCAGCCAGGTGATCATGGGTGAGGATGTGGAGCCCGTGGGGCTGATGACAGGCACAGGCATCGTTGGTGTCAAGGTGAGTGGGGGCCATGGGGCCAGGCTGGGGTGCAGGGCCAGGCAGCCCCTGAGCCTCCCCTCGCCCCCAGGTGCCCCAGTTCTCCTTCTCACGCCTGGCGGGCGCTGACGTGGTGCTGGGCGTGGAGATGACCAGCACGGGCGAGGTCGCCTGCTTTGGGGAGAACCGCTGCGAGGCGTACCTGAAGGCCATGCTCAGCACCGGCTTCAAGATCCCCAAGAAGAACATTCTGCTGACCATCGGCAGCTACAAGGTACGTGGGGTCAAACTGCTGCGAGGCCGGGGCTCCCTCTCTGCCCTCTGACCGGCCCCTGGCTCGTTTCAGAACAAGAGTGAGCTGCTGCCCACGGTGCGCACGCTGGAGAGCCTCGGCTACAACCTGTATGCCAGCCTTGGCACCGCCGACTTCTACACCGAGCACGGCATCAAGGTCAGGGCTGGGGTTCTGCGGGGCCGGGGCTGGGGTTCTGCAGGGCCAGGGCTGGGGTTCTGCAGGGCCAGGGTCACTCGCGGGGTGTTGCAGGGCCCTGACGGGGTCACTGCCTGCAGGTGAAGGCTGTGGACTGGCACTTCGAGGAGGCAGACAGCAGCGAGGCTGGTGCCCGGGAGACCCAGCGCAGCATCCTGGACTACCTGGCCGAGAACCACTTTGAGATGGTCATCAACCTCTCCATGCGCAACTCGGGGGGCCGCCGGCTGTCCTCCTTTGTCACCAAGGGCTACCGCACCCGGCGCCTGGCTGTCGACTACTCCGTGCCCCTCATCATCGACATCAAGTGCACAAAGCTCTTCGTAGAGGTGGGCTTGGGCACCATGGGTGCAGGGAAAGGGAGCAAAGCAGGGTTGCAAAGTCCTGCTGTGGGTGCTGCGGGGCAGGCTCTGTGTGTGGGTGTCACTGTGCAGGGGTTGTTTCTGGGGACCCATCATCACCCTGCCCCTGCTCCTGACCCTGGGTCCTGCCTCACAGCTGCTCTTTCTGCAGGCACTGGGCCAGATTGGGGCAGCCCCCCCACTGAAGATGCACGTGGACTGCATGACGTCCCAGAAGCTCATCCGTCTGCCAGGTGGGTGTTCAGTGGCCCCAGGGCACAGCACAGAACGGGGACAGGGCTGAGAGCTGGGCTGGGCACATCTGCAGGTGCTGCAGAGATGTTTCCATGCTGCGCTGGCGGGATGGCCCTTGTCCTTCGTGTCCCCTGTGGCCAGCAGCTGCCAGTGCTGACGCTGACACTCCCCAGGCCTGATCGATGTCCATGTCCACCTCCGTGAGCCGGGTGGCACCCACAAGGAGGACTTTGCATCAGGCACAGCAGCCGCCCTGGCCGGGGGTGTCACTATGGTGTGTGCCATGCCCAACACCAGCCCTGCTGTCACCGATGCCACCTCGTTCGCCTTGGCACAGAAGGTGAGGAGCTGCTGCCAGCCTGGTGCTCACATCCCCTCCTGTGCCAGCCATGGTGGGCTTGGTGCTGGTGGCAGGACTGGTCCCACCACAGCACCCACTGCCTCTTGTCCTGCAGCTGGCTGAGGCTGGGGCCCGCTGCGATTTTGCTCTCTTCCTGGGAGCTTCCTTGGACAATGCTGGCACGCTGGGCCCCCTGGCTGGGGCAGCCGCCGGGCTCAAGATGTACCTGAACGACACCTTCTCCAGCCTGCGGATGGACAACGTGTTGCTGTGGATGGAGGTGAGCAGGAGGGCAGGGCTGGCACGGGGCAGGTTGCTCCTGGCTCCGGTGCCCACCAGCCCCATTCCCGCAGCACCTGGAGCAGTGGCCGCGGCACCTGCCCATCGTGGCACACGCGGAGCGGCAGACGGTGGCCGCCGTGCTGATGGTGGCCCAGCTGTACCAGCGCCCTGTCCACATCTGCCACGTGGCCCGCCGGGAGGAGGTGAGCAGGGCGAGCTCTGGGTTCCGGGGGCGCAGCACGGGGCCCTGTGGGTTCCCCACTAACCACGGCTGCTCCAGATCCTGCTCATCAAGGTGGCCAAGCAGAGGGGCATCCCGGTGACGTGCGAGGTGGCCCCGCACCACCTCTTCCTGAGCCAGGACGACCTGGGGCGCCTGGGCAAGGGCCGTGCGGCCGTGCGGCCGGAGCTGGGCACCCGCCAGGACGTGGAGGTGCTCTGGGAGAACATGGACATCATCGACTGCTTTGCCACTGACCACGGTCAGTCCCTGGGGATGGTGCCCGTGGGGCAGGGAAAGCCATGGGGACAGCCGCGGTGACCAGCCCCATCCTGCAGCTCCCCACACGCTGGAGGAGAAGCAGGGGCAGGAGCCTCCCCCTGGGTACCCTGGCCTGGAGACCATGCTGCCACTGCTGCTGACGGCCGTCTCCGAGGGGAGGCTCAGCGTGGAGGACATCGTCCAGCGCCTCTATGAGAACCCTCGCAAGATCTTTGGGCTCCCAGCGCAGGAGGACACCTATGTGGAGGTGTGTCCCTGCCCACCCGCCCCAGTCCAGCCCCCACCCTTCTGCCTCTGACCCGCTGTCCTGGCAGGTGGACCTGGAGCAGGAATGGATCATCCCCAGCAGCACAGTCTTCTCCAAGGCCCGTTGGACCCCCTTTGAGGGCATGCAGGTCAAGGGCACAGTGCGGAGGGTAGTCCTGCGTGGGGAGGTTGCCTACATCGATGGGCAGGTAAGGTCCTGGCTCCTTTTCTTCCTGTGTTGAGGGTGCCCCCATCACAGAGGGGGTCTCCCAGTGCTGACCCCATTCCCCTAATCCCATCCCTGCCACGGCTGCAGGTGCTGGTGCCCCCTGGCTATGGGCAGGACGTGAGGAAGTGGACCTCAGGAGCTGCACTGCTGCCACACGCTGCCCCCACCAAGGAGAGCGTGAAGGTACTGGGGTGTACAGAGCTGGCAGGGGGTCCCTCCCTGCCCCAGCTCCAGCGTGGTCTCTCGTTTCAGAGCCCTGAGCAGCCCCGGCGCGTGGCCGGTGACGTGCTGCGTGGGCGAGCCCCCAGCCCGCGCCGGCCCGGCCCCGCGGGTGACGCACGCTTCCACCTCCCGCCCCGCATCCACCGCGCCTCGGACCCCGAGCTGCCAGGTAGGGGGGTGGGCGGGCAGCGGGCGCGCTGCCTGGGGGCTGGTCTGGGACGTGGCGGGGTGGCCCCGCTGACGCCAGCCCTTGTGTCCCGTTCAGCATTCCGGAGGCTGGGAGCCGCGCACCGCCCGGGCGCCCGAGGCACCGGTAATGTCGGGGGGCTCACTGCTGGCACTGACTGCAGCCCATGAGTGCATCCCCTCCCCCAGGTGCCCTGCAGGCCCCGGGCTGCCTGCGTGCCCCCCGTGGGCCCCTTCTGGCACCCAGCACCAGGACTGGGTGCTGTAGGAGAGGGCACGGCTGTGCCGCCCGCTCCCCTCCTGCCCCAGCCTGCATGGCACCTCGGGGACCCCTCACCCCAGTGTGAACTGGGGGTGGCCAGTGGGAATTGTGGGGTGCGCAGGGAGAGGGTCACAGCACAGTGTGGGGCTTGGACTGCCTGTCTGGTTCACCATCACCCTGGTGTCACACCCATCTTGGTTTCACCTGGTGTGGCCAAGTGCCAGGAGGGCTGTGCCACACTGGCAGCACGCTGGGACGAGAGCAGGGCCTGGGGTGCTGTCTCTCCCACACCCCTAACACCACTGCTCCCCTCTCCCACCCAGCTGAGGACACTCGTGAGAAGGGCAGCAGGAAGGCAGCGGAACCAGGTGAGTGCAGCAGGGGCCCACAGTGGGGATCCGGGGTTTGTGGCTGGTGGCTGGGCTCCTCAGGGCACCCCGTGGGCTGACCAGCTGCTCTCGGTGCCACAGATTCGGCGGTGGTCCAGGACAGCCACTTCCACCCGCTGGGCCCCGTCCCGCGCCAGACGTCCCCTCAGCGTGCCCCCCACTTCCAGACCTCCCCGCTGCTGCACCCCCTGGTCGGGCAGCACGTCCTCTCTGTGCGGCAGTTCTCCAAGGAGCAGGTGCCCTGCCGGGCAGGGGGCTGTGGGTGCTGTGGTGCTTCCTGTGCCCCCGAGCTGAGCCCTGGTGCCGCCTGTCCCCGCAGCTGTCCCACCTGTTCAACGTGGCGCACACCCTGCGCATGCTGGTGCAGAAGGAGCGGAGCCTGGACATCCTCAAGGTGAGCCGTGCCCAGAGCACGCGCCTGCCCCGGCACCCCGAGGGAGCCCTGCACCAGGGGAGGTGCCAGGGCTCCCCGAGCTGACGGCCCGGCCCTGCAGGGGAAGGTGATGGCCAGCATGTTCTACGAGGTGAGCACGCGGACCAGCAGCTCCTTCGCGGCAGCCATGAGCCGGCTGGGCGGCTCCGTGCTCTCCTTCTCGGAGGCCACCTCCTCGGTGCAGAAGGGCGAGTCGCTGGCTGACTCCGTGCAGACCATGTGCTGCTACGCCGACGTGCTGGTGCTGCGGCACCCCCAGCCCGGCGCTGTCGAGGTGAGAGGGCTGAGGGGAGCTGCCTGCTCTTCTGGAGGCACCAGGGACTGCCCCAAGGGCAGGGAGGGTGACCTGCTCTGTGGGCAGGGACGTGGTCCCCAGCTGGGCCGGGTGGGAATTGTGGGAGTTGTGGGAGTTGTGTCCTGCCTGCGCTCACCTGCCTGCCTTGCCGGTGCTCCCAGCTGGCCGCCAGGCACTGCCGCAAGCCGGTGATCAACGCCGGGGACGGGGTGGGCGAGCACCCCACGCAGGCGCTGCTGGACATCTTCACCATCCGCGAGGAGCTGGGAACAGTCAACGGCATGACGGTGAGCTGCGGGGGCCGGGCAGCACGGCCGGGCGCTCAGGGGGCTCTGAGTGAGCCCTGAGGGGCCTGGGCAGGCCGGCTGACCGCTGTCCCCAGATCACCATGGTGGGTGACCTGAAGCACGGGCGCACGGTGCACTCCCTGGCCCGGCTGCTCACCCAGTACCGCGTCAACCTGCGCTACGTCACCCCGCCCGGGCTGCGCATGCCCCCCGACATCACCAGCTTCGTGGCCTCCAGGGGCATCCAGCAGGTGAGGAGCAGCGTGGGGGGCTGGCCCCACTCTCCTTGGCCCAGCCGTGCCCCCCAACCTCACGGTGCCGCCGCAGGAGGAGTTTGGGAGCATCGAGGAGGCGCTGCCGGACACGGACGTGCTGTACATGACCCGCATCCAGAAGGAGCGCTTCCAGCGGGCCGAGGAGTACGAGGCTGTGAGTGAGGGAGCCCGGCTCCTGCTGCCCCGCGGCTGGGCGCTCCCTGCCCCGCTCAGGGCTCTGTGTGTCCCCTCAGTGCTTCGGGCAGTTCATCCTCACACCCCACATCATGACCCGCGCCAAGGAGAGGATGGTGGTGATGCACCCCCTGCCCCGTGTCAACGAGATCAGGTGGGGAGAGGGAGCAGGGCTAGGGCAGCTGCAGGGTGCGGAGGCTGCAGGGTGCTGGGGGCTGCTGGGGGGCTGCAGGGGAGCTGCAGGGTGCTGGGGGCTGCAGGGTGCGGGGGGCTGCAGGGTGCTGGGGGTCAGGGGAGGTGTGGAGGGAGTGTCTGGGGAGGTGTCTGGGAGAACGGGTGTGAAATATACAGGGCAGAAGGGGGGTCCTCGGGGCATGGGGCTGTGGGCAGGGGAGAGCTGTAGGGTGCTGGGGGGGCTGCAGGGTGCTGGGGGCTGCAGGGTGCTGGGAGTGTCTGGGGAGGTGTCTGGGAGAATGGGTGTGAAATATACAGGGCAGAAGGGGGGTCCTCGGGGCATGGGGCTGTGGGAGGGCTCTGGGGACGCTGGGACACTGGTGTCACCGGGGCAGTGGTGGCACTGGGGCAGTGGTGGCACTGGGGCAGTGGGGTCCCTGGGGCATGGTGTTGGGACACTGGTGTCCCTGGGGCAGTGGTGTCCCCTCGCTGGGACACTGGTGTCACCGGGGCAGCGGTGTCTCTGGGGCAGTGGGGTCACTGGGGCAGTGGGGTCCTTGGGGCAGCGCTGCTGGGGCACTGGGGCAGTGGGGTCCCTGTGGCAGTGGGGTCCCTGGGGCATGGTGTTGGGACACTGGTGTCCCTGGGGCAGTGGTGTCCCCGGGTCACTGGTGTCGCTGTTGCTGCTGGGGCACTGTCATGCACGGGAGCCGCGGCGTGCCGGGGCTGTCTGGGGAGGCGCGGGGGGTCAGGGGCAGGAGCACTGCGGTGCGCTGGGCAGGGCTGGGCAGGGCTCGGAGCCGCGGGGCTGCAGCTGCTGCTGGGCCGGGGCACGGGCTCCGCTGAGCGGGGCTGCCGGGCCCGGGGGTGTCGGAGCTGCCACGTGGGCCGGGGTCCGGGGGGTTCCGGGGGTCCCGGGAGATCCTGGGGGTCCCGGGGGGTGCCGGGGGTCCCGGGGGGTGCCGAGGGTCCCGGGAGGAGGGTGGGCTCGGGGTCCCGGGGTGGGCTCGGGGTCCCGGTGCCCGTTCCTGCCCCCGGTGTTCGTTGGGGCCCGGGGCGGCGCCGCTGATGACGTCACCCCGCAGCGTGGAGGTGGACTCGGACCCGCGCGCCGCGTACTTCCGGCAGGCGGAGAACGGCATGTACATGCGCATGGCGCTGCTGGCCACGGTGCTGGGCCGCTACTGACCAATAAACGCTGCCGGTCGCCACACGGCATTGCGCCGCGACACGCGTCACCGCGCCACGTCACCGCGCCGCGACGCGCGGGCCATGGCGGCGCTCTGGAGGGGCTGCGGGCGGCTGCTGGCGCGGCGGCCCGGGGCAAAGCAGGCGCTCACGGCCGGTAAGGGACGGGCCGCGGCCCTGCACACAGCCCCGCACACGGCTTCCGGAACACAGCTCTGCCCCGCTCTGCCCCTCACACTGCTCCCCCGGAACACAGCCCCTGTGCTACCCTGCCCCGCCGGCACATAGCCTCTGCCCTGCCCTGCCCCGCACACAGCGCCCTGGAACACAGCTCTGCCCTGCCCTGCCCCGCATACAGCCCCTGCCCTGCCCCGCATACAGCCCCCCGGGAGCACAGCCCTGCCCTGCCCTGCACACAGCCCTCCAAACACAGCCCCTGCCCCACACGCAGCCCCCCGGGAGCACAGCTCTCCCCTGCCCTGCCCCGCATACAGCCCCCCGGGAGCACAGCCCTGCCCTGCCCTGCACACAGCCCTCCCAGAACACGGGCTCTGCCCTGCACACAGCTCCCCGGCAGTCCCTGCCCGGCACACAGCCCTGGGAACACAGCCCTGCCCTGCCTGGAACACAGCTCTCTTCAGAACACAGCCCCTGCCCTGTACACAGCTCTCCGAACACAGCCCTGCCCTGCCCTGCACACAGCCCCCTGGGACACAGTCCCTGCCCCACCCTGCACACAGCTGCCCCGAGCACAGCTCTGCCCTGCTCTGCCCTGCCGGCACACAGCCCCGCTCCCCGGCACTCACACTGCCCCGGCACGAGCCCCTCCTGGCTGCCCGTCCTTGCCACAGCCACGGGCATGAGCCCCTGCACTCCCACACAGCCCCTCGCCACGCTGTGCAGGCACTGCCACCGTGCAGGGGCCACGGCAGGGGCTGCCCAGTGCCTCAGGGGTCTGCCTGAGGGGAAAGAGGGGCTGCCATGCCCCGGGCTCAGCAGGGACCGTGTGTCACACCAGGGAGGGGCCCTGGCCTGCTCTGGGCTCAGGACATCTCTGTCAGGGCTCTGTGCTGGAGCTCTGGCTCAGGAGATCTCTGTCAGGGCTCTGCTGGAGCTCCCAGCTCAGATCTCTGCCAGGGCTCTGTGCTGGAGCCAGAGCGCTCGTGGGGACTGTAAGGAAGCTCACCCCTCACACCCAGCCCCGGGGGGCACTGTCCCAGGCCCCCTCAGCGGGAGGGGATGGATGCAGAGCTGCAGCGCTGGGAATCCACAAGGGCTCAGCTGTTCTGTGTTTGCCAGCACTCAGCAGGGAAGGCACAGAGGTGCTGCCGGAGAGAGGGCTCTGCACAGGGCATTGGATCTCCCACCACTGCTGCTGCTTGCAGAGCTGTGAGGTGCCATGAGTCTGCCCCGGGGTCGGCTCGTGGCTCTGCTGCTCCAAGGATTTGTAACCCTGGGGCAGCAGGCAGCTCTGCCCCTCTGTGCTCCCTCCCCCAGCACACCTGAGGCTGTCTGGGTGGTGGGAGAGCGTGTCCTGCTTGTTCCGTGTGTTCTCAGGGCTGTGCAGTGCCCGAGCTGCACGGGTGGGTGGGAGCTGGGGGTCCCTGCGTGCTCCTTGCTGCACCCCCTGCTGCAGCTCCTGCCCTGCCCTGCCCCTGCCCTGCCCTCGTGCTCCCACTGCCCCAGGATGCTGGGAAAGCACAGCCCCGGGCTCGGGGTGCCCTGCTGAGCTGGGGCTCCCCTCGCGGTGCAGTCCCTGGCCCTCAGCCCCGGGGGCAGCGGGGGGGTGGCACGGTGCCCCCCTGCCTGGGGCGCTGCCAGCCGCTTAGCTGTTCCTGCTGTTATTTTTATCGGATGTCATGGAGTCTATTGCTGGCAGCACGTCCCGCTGTGCCTGGCAGCAGCCCAGTGTGGAGCTGGGGGGGCTGCCCAGGGCTGGCCCTGCCCGCCGTGGCCCCGGCTGGCTCCAGCCTCGGCTCTGCTCTGCCTGTTGCTGCTGCAGGGGGAGCTGCTGTGGCACTGCCCTGCCCTGCCCCAGGGCTCTGCCAGCCTGCGGGGCTGGGCACAGCCTCTGTGGGTGCAGGGCTGCTGCTGGTATGGCTCCACCAGCCCAGAAGTTTCTGCCCTGGGCTGGGCTCTCCCTGCTGGGCAGGTGCCCAGCTCCAGCCAGGGGGCACGAACGCTCCTGCTCTCCCCAGAGCTTCCACAAGTGACCCCATCGTGGCCAGGCTCAGCCCCTCCCCTGCTGCCTGTGCCCTGTGCCAGGTCCATCCAGCCTCCAGCCCTGCCTCTCTTGCTGCTCCCAGGACCCCAGTGCTGCCAGCTGGGGCCAGGCCAGGGAGCTGCTGGCAGCTGGCTGTGCCCACTGTGCCCGGCCACGCTTGCTGGCCCAGCTGCAGTGCGAGGGCTCTGGGGTCAGGCAGGGCTCTGCCTCCTGCATCCTGGGCCCCGGGCCAGGCTGCCAGCAGGGCCTGGGCACAGTGGGCAGTAGCACGTGCCTGCAGCCGTGACCCTGCTGTCCCTCTGCCTGTGGAGAGCAGTGCCCTGCTCCTGCCAAGGCAGTGCCATGGCCATGAAGGTGGTGGTGGTGCCCTACTTAGGTTTGGGCCCCATTCAGAGTCCTCTGGTCACAAGAGCATCAACCTGGGGGTCGGCTAGGTGCCCTGGACACAAGGTTTGGCTGGGATGAAGGCTCCAGCCCTACACAACCTGGGGCATCAACCTGGGGGTCGGCTAGGTGCCCTGGACACAAGGTTTGGCTGGGGCTCCAGCCCTACACAGGAGCTGTGGCCAGGCTGTGCTGGTGGCACCCTGGGCAGGCACTGCTGCCAAAGTCACTGCAGGGGGCTGGATGTGGCTGCATCCCCTGGCCCAGGAAGGGATGCACAGGCAGGTCTGTCCCTCCACACAGCCTCATCACTTCTGGGCACTGGGTGAGTAACAGCAGTGCCTGCCGTGTTCTCCATGAGCGCCGTGCCCCTGCACCCAGCTGCAGGCAGTGCAGCTCCAGGCAGTGCAGCTGCAGGCAGTGCAGCTCCTGGCAGTACAGCTGTGCAGGCAGCCGTGCTCTGGTGTGCTGGCCTGGAGTCAGTGCCTGCCTCCACCCCTGCCCGGTGCCGGTGTGGCCCGTGAGCTGGTGGGGCTGCTCTGCCATCATGGGGGGTGTGGGGTCTCTCGGGGCTGGGGAACAGACCCCCAGATCCTGGGGCTGGTCGGGGGTGCCAGATGGAGCCTGTGAAGCAGGAGGGGGTGCTGCTGGGGGTGCAGCAGCTCTGCGGGGCTGCAGAGCCTGGGCTGGCCCTGCTGGGGAGCTTCATGGCATGGTGGGGACAGGGAGCTGGGCCCTTGTCCATGAGGAACCCTGGCCGAGTCCCTGGGGCAGGGCTGGTACCGAGCTGCTCGTGGCTGGTACCACAACCCTGGGGCTGTCGGGACAGGGGCTGCGCCCGTCGGGCTGAGGGTTTGCTGGGCTCAGGGCTTCCCAGGACGGAGCAGAGCGGCAGCGGGGCTGGAGACCTGCCCAGGGAACGTCCCAGGGGGAGAGGGGAGAGGGAGCAGGAGCCGCCGGGGCCGGGGGAGCAGCTGGAGGGGCAGCACTGGGCCAGCTGAGTTGCGTCGAAGGGGTCAGGGGTGTGGGATGGAGCAGGAGCTGCCAGAGACCCAGCCGGGCAGCACCCCACCGGGGGCACTGATCGAGAAACAGGGCCAGGAGCTGTGCCAGCAGCCAGCTGTGGCAAGGGGCCGGGGCAGCGGGGAGCGCGTCCTGCCCATCCCAGCTGGTGGGGGATGCGGGCAGGGAGCTGGTCTCCAGGGAGGGGATCAGTCGGCAGAGCCTGCCCGGTGTCCAGGGAGAGATTTGGGGATGCTGTGGGAAAGGCTGCGTGGAGATCATGGGCAGCAGCTGGGCAGGCTCTGCTCTGAGAGCACCGTGGAGCCTGGGGATGGGCCAGCCCTGTGTCTGGTCACGGGGAGGAGGGGCAGCTGGGCACCGTTCACACCAGAGACGCTGCAGTGAGAGCCCTGAGGCACTTGGCAGAGTGGGACCCGTGCCACAGGGTTTGGTGCAGGCCGTGGGGAGCTGCAGCTGGGGCAGAGCCACCAGGGCTGGGCAGGCTCAGGCGTCCTGGGGCAGGGGCCCTGCTGTGGGCAGGTCACACGGGGTCTGGCCTGCCTAAGGGGGCCGTGCTGGTTGCAGGGGCCCTCATGGGAGCTGGGGATGTGATTGCACAGCAGCTGGTGGAGCAGCGGGGGCTGCACGGGCACCACTGCCCCCGCACCCTGAAAATGATGGCCATTGGCTTCTGCTTTGTGGTGAGTGGGGGTAATGGGATAATGGGATAATGGGATAATGGGATAATGGGATAATGGGATGGGAGGGGAGGGGATGGGATGGGGATGGGGTGGGATGATGGGATGGGATGGCTCCTTCAGCAGGATGGGACTGTGACTTGAGCTATCCTGGTGCCACCTCCAGCAGCCATGGGCAGGGCCAGTTCCATGGAGCAGGAGGAGCATAGGACGAGCTTGTCTTTGTGGTCCAGAGCTGGAGCAGGGCCGTGTAACCTGCCCTGGAGGCCCCAGCCCTGACCCCTGTGACCAGTGAGGGCAGTGCTGCTCCTCACCCCCTGGCTCCTGCAGGGCCCTGTTGTGGGCAGCTGGTACAGGATCCTGGACTGGCTCATCCCAGGGAATACAAAAGTTGTGGCTGTGAAGAAGGTGATCCTGGACCAGGTTGGTGTGACGTGGGTGAGGGTGTTGTGTGGGACGGCAGCAGTGGGACAGGACAGTCCCTGTGGCAGGTTTCCAGCTGCTCTCAGAGCCCGGTGCCTGAGCTGGGCCCAGGCTCACTGCAGCAGAGGGCTGGTGGGCATTTTGGCAGAGGCTGCCTGTGGCCAGCCTGGCTGCAAGCAGCACAGGCTCCTCACATCGGCCGGGGCTCCTCTCTCGCAGGGGGGATTCGCTCCGTGCTTCCTTGGCTGCTTCCTGGCTGTCACAGGCGCCACCAACGGGCTGTCACTGCAGGAGAACTGCTCCAAGATCCAGCAGGTATGTGCTGCTGCTGCTGCCCTGGGCAGCTGTGGGCCCTGGCAGCTCCTCCCTGTGCCAGCCCTGATGGCTGCTCCTGTTTGTGCCCGTGCCCAGGCCTGGGACCCAGGGCGTGTTGGGTGCCCAGTGCTGCCATCCAAGTACTGGTGCCAGGGCCAGTTCCTCTGGCACAGGTGTGCTGTGGGCGAGTGCTGGGGTCCCACCTGGGCCAGACACGGGTGCCACGGGCGTGCTGTCCAGCCCTGCTGCTGGCTGGGTCTCCGGAGCAATTACTGAGATGACTCCCATTAACAGTAATTGCTGGAAACCCGTGGGGACACTGAGTCAGCGTGTCCAGCGTGAGTCACTGGGGAGGGGGTGCCCACCTGCCACAGGATGAGGCACGCTGGGGTGGTCGTGTGGCTGCCAGCAGCGGCAACACCAGCCTCTCTCACTGATGCTGCCTGCAGTGCCTGTGAACAGCCCCGGCCTGGCTGGAGCTCTGCCTGAGTGCCACCACCCAGGGTTCATTCCTCTGCATGAGGGCACCCAGCCTGCTACACCTGGACTGCCAGCACGTGCCCCTCACTCTGCCCCAGAGTGCAGGAAGGAGATCCCAGGGCAGGACCACATCACCTCTGCTTCCCTCAGGCTCTGTGCAAGCCACAGCCAGAGCACGGGGTGCTCTGAGGCACCCTAAGGGCACACGTGAGCAGACCGTGGGCACGGGCAGCACTCTGAGCACTCCATCCATCTTCCTCTGCTGCCTCCTGACCAGCTGGTGCCATGGACCCTGCCTTGCCTTCCCCAGGGGATCCTGCCGTGGTTGGTGATCCGTGCGGGCTGTGGCTCCCACGGCCCTGGCCTGGAGGGGTGATGGGCTGGGCTGGCAGCAGCGCTGGCAGCACCTTCCCCTGGCTTGGGGCACATCCGCCTCTCCCCACGCAGAGGAAGCGTCAGCAGAGCATCCATCACCCCGTCCTGGGCTGCTGGCCAGCGCCACCAGGAGCCGGCCTGCTGGCTGAGTCACGGCCGGGCTGCACGGGGACTTGTCCTGCTGCCACGGGACAGGGATGTGACACGGCCCTGGCTGGGGCACGAGGACACGGCTGCACCTTGGGATCCCCGAGCAGTGGGCCCAGCTCAGTGCCCTTCTCCATTTCTGCCACGTGGTGCCCAGCAGGGGCCTGGGAGCACTGAGCTGGCAAGGGGCTCACTGCCCACACTGGGGGCCAAGCCCTGTGCCCGTGTGCCCTGGCTGTGGCACAAAGTGGGGATGGTTCTGGTCACCCTCTCCCTGCCTCCCTCGTGGCTGTGGGAGGGCATGGCCAGGGCTGCAGGGGCTCCGTGCCCAGCACTGTGGAGCTGAGGACAGTGGCAAGGATGGGGACTCTGAGTGCTCACACCTCCTTTTTCTTCCAGGACTACATGGATGCCCTGATGACCAATTACTGTGTGAGTGCTGGCACATCTGTGTCCTGTGCCCTCCTCCGTGGCTCTGTGGGACACCCTGAGGGCCAGGCAGGGGTGGGTGTGGGGAGGGGACCCTGGCAGGCTGCTCACCTCTCCTCCCCTTCTCTGCCCAGATCTGGCCGCCCGTGCAGATTGCGAACTTCTACTTCGTGCCTCTGCAGCACAGGTAGTGTTGTGGCCCTGGCGCCCAGTCCCTGCCCCCTGAGCTGGCAGCTGCAGACCCTGTCCCCTCTGTCCCCAGGCTGGCTGTTGTCCAGTGTGTTGCCATCGTGTGGAACTGCTACCTGTCCTGGAAGGCGAATCGGATGTGAGGCAGGAGCCGTGTCCCGTGCCTGTGCCCAGCCTGTGCCCTGCCTGACCCTGAGCTGGCAGTGGGCACGCGTGGCATGGGCAGGCTGGACACGCAGGGGCCTGCAGCAGCCACCCCGCTCTTCTCTCAGGGGAGCACCAGCCCCTGTGGCCACAGCCCTTGCTGCTCCAGGGACAGGATGGTGCCAGGACAGCCTGGATCTGCTCTGTCCGTGCTGTGCATGATCTCCATCTGTGCCCAGCCATTTCTGAGCCCTGCACACAGGGTGCTCCTGCCCCGAGTGTGCCCTGACCTCCCCCACGGCACATCCCGAGGGAAAAGAGGAGTGGGAATGGAGCAGGGCTGGCTCTGGGCTGGCTGTGCCCCGGGCACTGAGCTGGGGTCACTGCAGGGGATGCTCCTGCTGAGAACGGGGGTTGCTGTGCTCTGCTGTGGACAGGCACAGCCTCAATAAACAGTGCTCTTCACTTCTGGTTCCCGTGGCCCTGGGGCTCGTGGCCCAGCATGCCCCAGGCCCTGAAGGGGCTGTTCCAGGGCAGCTGTTCTGTTCTGCATCAACAGGTCCCCTCTGCTTCATCTCAAGGCACCGAGCGTGGGGCTGGGGACTGCAGCCTGCTGGGGTGGTGTGCCCCACGCCCCCCTCTGCCTCATCTCAAGGCACCGAGCGTGGGCTGGGGACTGCAGCCTGCTGGGGTGGTGTGCCCCACGGGCTGGAGAGGGGAGGGGACTCTGGCAGAGGGGGGAAGGTGGTTTAGGGGGTCATCAGGGCCTACTGAAGCTGTTCCATGGGCTGTGATGGTGCCTCCACAGCTGCAGAGCACTGAAATGAGGTCGACGGAGCCCAAGTCCTGATGCTGGGTGCAGAGTCCCCCCAGGGTCAGGGATTGCTTGATGCAGGGCTGTGCATCCAGGGAGGGCTCAGGAAGGGTTGGGGTAGGGCTGGGGCTGGGGCTGGGCCAGGGCCACAGTCCACCTGTGCCGTGTCCAACACAAGCCTGCCTGTTGTGCCAGAGAGAAACCCCAGGGAGCTGCCACTGCCTGCATGCTGCCCCTGAGGATGTGTCCATGCTCTGGGATGTGTGTCCATGCCCTGGGGATGTGTGTCCATGCCCTGGGGATGTGTGTCCATGCCCTGGGATGTGTCCATGCCCTGGGATGGGTCCATGCTCTGTGTGTCCGTGCCTTGGGGATGTGTGTCCATGTCCCGGGATGTGTGTCCATGCTCTGTGTGTCCGTGCCTTGGGGATGTGTGTCCATGCCCTGGGATGTGTGTCCATGCTCACCCGAGGGTGGCGGTGAGCACACACAGTGTCCCACACACACAGTGTCCAGCTCCCACAGTGTCCAGCTCCCACAGTGTCCCTGCCCAGCACATCCCAGCCAGGGCTCCAAGTGGAGCTGGTTCACCAGGTGGTTCCTCTCAGCTCTGTGGAACCCTGGCCGCCTCACCTGTGTTACTGCAGCCCCACAGGGTGGACAGAGCCATCCCCACGCTGCAGCACCACCTGGGCTCTGCCAGCATGGCCTTCATGAGGGTATTCCCCATCCTCATCCTCCCCAGGGTCTGGCTCTGTGCTGACCCCGGCTTTGGGGCTGCTCCAGCCGGGTGGATTCAACCTGGAACACAGGAGGCAAATCCTGCACAGGCCTGAGGGGTGAGGCAGGGGAAGGAGGGGATGCAGCTGCAGCCCTCTCCCTCCCAGCACAGGACAGGGGCCGGGTGACGGGACCCTGCACGGATGGCACCAGAACCTGGGGCTCGGGCTCTGTGGCTCCAGCTCTCTGCAGCCAGCAGGGTGGGCGCTGTGCATGGCAGGAATGTGCAGCTCTGAGCTGTTGAGCTCTCGCAGCTCCCTCTGGGGGTGCAGGAGGCTCTCTGTCAGCAGCGAGAGAGCTGCGGGCATGGCCAGAGCCACGTGGAATGAGCCACTTGTCCCCAGCAGCAGGAGCCGCAGCATGGGGCTGCCGGGGCTCGGGGTGAGCCCAGCCCCTGCTGGGGGCTGTGTCCCGCCGCTGCAGGGAGCGGTGCCCGGTGCCAGCCCTCGTGCCGGACCGCGTCATGGGGGCACGACACCGTGTGCTGCTGCTGCGGCAGGGCCGTGCCCCGCAGCCCTGTGCCCCCGGGGTGGGACACACCGAGCGAGGGCCGCGCTGAGCCGCTCTGCCCGGCGCTGTGCCCGGCGCTGTGCCCGGCGCTGTGCCCGGCGCTGCCCCGCGGATCCGGCCCGGCAGCATCGGGGCTGGGTGGCAGCTCGGCTGCACTCGGGGGGCATGCAGGGCACTCGGGGCGCTGTGGGCAGCATGCAGGGCACTCGGGGGACATGCAGGGCGCTCAGGGGGCATGCAAAGCACTCGGGGGACATGCAGGGCATTCGGGCGGCTGCGAGCAGCATGCAGGGCACTTGGCGGGCGTGCAAGGCACTCGGGGGGCTGCCAGGAGCATGCAGGGCACTCGGGGGGAGTGCAGAGTACTCGGGGGGCTGCAGGGCACTCAGGGGACATGCAAAGCACTCGGGGGGCATGCAGGGCACTCGGGGGGCGTGCAGAGCACCCTGGGGGCTTGCAGGGCACTCAGGGGGCTGCCAGCAGCATGCAGGGCACTCGGGGGGAGTGCAGGGCACTCGGGGTCTGCCCGCAGCGGTGTGGAGCACTCGGGGGAGTGCCAGCAGTGTGGTGCACTCAGGGGGGATGCCAACAGCGGTGTGGAGCCCCAGCAGCCACATCACCATTTGGCAGCGGTGCCGGTGCCCCGACGGAACACCCTGCATCCAGCCCGGCGCTGCCAGCTCCGGTGCCTTCGTTCTATGACTCACAGGACTTGGCCGGGGCTGCCGCTGCGCTCGGGGCGTCTGCGGCCTCGGCCCCGCGCTCTGACCTCGGCCCCGCCCGCCCTGCCCGGGACACCGAGCCGCGGCCGGGCCGGGGTCCCACCCGTGACCGCCCTGCCCCGGAGCTGCCGGAGCTCGGGGGGTCCCCAGCTCCGCCCAGGGGTCCCCCCGCCGCCCCGGTCCCTGCTCAGCGCGGCCGTTCCGCCCGGGAACGCGGGGGTCCCACGGCGAGAAGCCGCGGCTCAGCCCGGTGCAGCTCCCGGAGGGCTCACCGGGAGCTCACCTGTACGGCTCACCGGCCCCGGTGCCCCGGCGCGTCCCCGCCGTTCAGCACCGCGGACAGCGGCGGAGAACGAGGCTGGAGATGCGGCAGAGCCGGGAGAGGGACCGGGGGACCGGGAAAGCGAGGGCTAGCACGACCCAAGGCTCCTGCTCTCACCGGCCCCGCCGTGCCTCTGTGGTGGGCGTCAGGCAAGAACCGGAGCGGCGGCTCCCGAGACCGGCGAGACCGGGCTCTGCCGCTCCCCCCTCCCTCAGCCCCGTCCCGCCGCCGGGGGCCCGCTCCCCGCCGCTCCGGTGCCCCCCTCTCCCCCGCCCCCGCCGCCCGGTGCGTGCCCGGCGCTGACGTCAGCCCGGGCTCCCGGGCCGATATAACCCCGGGCCGCGCCGCCGGCTCAGCTCCCGCGGGACGGACCGCGCTCGCTGCGCCGCCAGCACCGGCAGGAGCAGGGCACAGCGCACCGGGTACGGGACGGGCTTGGGAACCGGGCAGGGACAGCACCGGGGCCGGGGGCGCACAGGGGACGGAACGGGGCGGAACGGGACGGAACGGGAGAGCAGGACCAGCCGCTCTGGCCGCCGCTGGCGCCGCCGCCGCCGGGGCCGTGGCGAGGGCGGCGGGACGAGCCGCCGCTCTCCATCGACCTCACGTTCCACCTGCTGCGGCACCTGCTGCTGCTCGCCCGCGCCCAGAGCCAGCGCGCCCGCGCCGACTCCAACCGCCGCATCCTCGACGCCGTGGGGCGCTGAACCCCCGGACCCCCCGAGACCCCCAACCCCGGGCACCCCGGGGCTGCACCGGCCTCCAGCCGCCGCCTTGGCCTCTGCGCTGTCGGCACCAACACCGGCACGGGCTGAGCCCGCCTCGGCCCCGGCGCCGCCAGCGGGAGCGGAGCCGCCCCGGCACCGGGACCCGGCCGCACCGGTTTTGTAATAAAACGTGGTGGAAACCCGAGGCGTGAGCGAGTGCGGGGTGGGGGCAGCTGGGGCTGAGCAGGGCCAGGGACTGGGCAAACTGGGAACGTGCTCACCGGGAATGGGGAAGGGGGGAATAGCTCAGTGGGAATGAGGGAGTGGGGTCACCAGGAACAGGGAATGGGCTCACCGGGAATGAAGAAGGGATGGAGATACAACTCACTGGGAATGATGAAATGGGTTTACCAGGACGGGACAGACTCATTGGGAATAGGGAAAGGCACACTGGAAAGGGACTAAGGGCTCAGGAGTAGGAGAGAGGATGAGCTGGGCCAGGGCTGGGTAGGAGCAGCTGGGCCAGCAGCACAAACCCCCCTGCAGTGGGAGCAGGGCTGTGTGTGCTCTGGGTCAGGAGGTGACACACCACCTTCTGCGGGGGGGAGATGCTCACAGCTCCCCAGGTGTGGGAGCAGCAGGAAGCAAATGGGGCAGAGGGATGGGGACCATGGGTCCTCACCACCCCGGAGCCAGGCACAGGGGCTGCACCCTCCTGCCCGCGGGTGGGACATGAGCAGGGAAGCAGTCCCTCCCCAGCATGGTGGGCGAGGCTGGGAGCTGCGGGAGGGACAGACACAGCCCCTTTGTGGGAGGATTTGCCCATACCCACGTGGGAGCTCCAGTAGTGGGGGAAAGCCCTGTGGGACACTTGGGGCTGCAGAGTGGGTCAGGGCTGGAGTGGTGGATTATGTTTGTTGGCCTTCAACTGAGAGGAGAGGGATGAAGCCTTCTGAGGCAGCTGGGGGAGGTTCAGGCTCCTGGAGGGTGGCCCTGGTCCTCACTGGGGTCTCCAGCTTGGCCTTGGAAGGTGCCCCTGCCTGTGGCCGTGGATGGGGCTGGATGTCCCTTCCCACCCAAACCAGCCAGAAATTCCTCGATAACACCCCAACACCTGCTGGAAGGGAGCAGGGCAGGGCTGGAGCAGGAAGTTCTGTTCTGATGCTGTGCCTGGAGGGGCTGCGTGGGGATGTGACAGCAGTGGGGTCAGTGCCCAGGGTGCAGGCAGCACAGGGTTTTGTAGCACCAGCAGGGTGGGCAGCTCTCCCACTTCACAGCAGCTGCCTGCAGTGACCCCGTGGCTCTGGCAGGGGGCTGCTCCAAGGGACAAAGGAGCTGGGGAGCACAGCCTTTGGGAACGAGCTCAAGGCTGGAGATTCCCCCCTCCAGGCCCTGCTCCTGCTGTGGCCACTGGGACTCAAATGGGGAAATTCCCCAGAGCATCAGTACCCTGGAGCTGGAGGGCTGTGCTGGTGAGAAGGATTGCAGTGGGACAATCCCTCCCAGGAGACATTTACACCAGGCTGGACACTGACTTGGACAGCCCCTTCAGCCAGCCCTGAGAGCAGGGCTGGGGCTGGTGGGGCCCTGGGGGCCTCCTGCCCCTCACACAGCCATGGGTGCCTCCCCAGCTGGAGGGACCACAGCCCCTCTGAGCAGCCCATTCCAGCACCCTGTATGATCAGCCTCGCTGCAAAAACACCCCAAACCTCTGGAGGCCACTTTGTGCCTGTAGCTGCTGCTCCTGCTGCTCCACTGGGGAGAGCCTGGCTCCCTCCTCCTTCCCTCCATTAGGCAAGTGCACACCCAGGTACCCCAAACATTCCAGTTCCTCCTCATGCAGCCGGTGCTCCAGTCCTTTGGCATTGCTTTGGCCCTTTCCTGGACCCCAGATGTCACATCCTCCTTGCTCCAGGAAGCCCCAGCCTGGCCTGGAGGCTGCACCCACAGTTCTCCACACTTCATGGAGGGGAGGGCTCCCCCCTGTCCTCATCCTCCCCAGCCACGGGCTGTTCTCCACCTGGATCCACTGGGAAGGGATGTCACTGCTGCCTCCCTGGTCAGTGCCACCACTGAGGGTTCTGTTGTCCCTCAGCAGCCATAGTTGGACACTTGTGATTAGTAATTACATCGAGAACCTTGTAGGCTTGGCTAATCTTCTCTTCTAAAGAAAAGAAAAAAGCATCTCAAGAGCAGGGGCTGGCTGGATGAGGGGCACCAGGAGTGTGGTCAGCAGGACTGAGCAGGACCAGGGGAAAAGGTAATTCTGGCAACAGGTGAGATCACAGCCACTGAGCACCCACTGAGCACCCACTGAGCACCCGCTCAGAACAGACCCCAGCTCAAACAGAGGAAAGAGCTGCACCTGTGGGGTGATCACAGGAGGAGGGAGGTACACCCAGCCAGGAGGAGCTGGAGTCCTAATTAATAACAGAGTCCAGTAATTGGTAACCAGTGAGTGCTGGTTCTTTGCTCAAATGCACGAAAGTGTAAAGCCCTGATGCTCAGGGATCAGGGAGCGGCCCTGGGGAGACCCAGAGCTCCTGGCTCTGCTCCAACTGGAATAAAACCAGGATTCCTTGCCTTGATTTGTGGGTTGTCAGTGCACTGCAGGAAGCCCACAGCTGGTTTTGATGGCCCAGAAGGGAGAGCTGGGGTGCCCTGCCCTGACTGAGCGGCCACTCCAGGAAAAGGGGGTTGGCAGGATGAGCTGGAGCACACCAACCTCGTGATCGGGTACTTTGGGTGACCAGCCCTGACACCAGGACCACCCAATGGCACAACACCTTCTAGAGGTATTTCTGTGAAGGGGTGGCTGGAAATGGCCAAGAAACAGGAGTTTGGTTTGGGCTCTTCGTAAGCTGAAATTGAAAACAAAATTGTTTCTACAATTTGGTGACCTCTTGGATTTTTGATGTTTGCACATGTTTTCACATGCAGAGCTGGTGATGTGAAAACTGGGGTTTGGATGTGTGCCTTGGGATAGTGTAAGAAACACTGGAAATTCCAAACTGAAAGGTTCCTCTGCTTCTGTAGAAATTCCACTTTGCTCTGCTCCAGGACGCATCCTGAAGAGTTAGGGTGACCCTATGACTCAAGATATATTAAAAAGATACTGTAATCAATGGTTGCCTCATTCTGAATTAGATGATAGTGAAAAAAGGGTGGAAAACAACAGGTCTTTAAAATACAATACAATTTTACCATTTATATTACTTTGTAGGAGGCAAAATGAATGGGATGGCATCCCTGATGTAGATCTGGTTTTCACTTTAAGAAATAATTATTAAAGTAAGAAAAAATGTGGTTTAGTAGATTCAAAAGTATCAAAGTGGAATACGTTCTTTGGGAAATGAAGAAAAGAGGATAAGGAGAAAGATGCTTGTCATATGGGACAATATAAAAGGGAGCAAAGCCTGAAGTCCAGCTTGGCAGCTCCTCCCACAGAGGGATGGAAGCTGGAGGTGGGCAGTGGGTCTGGCCATGAAACCAGGGCTTGGACACCTCCCCTGCTTCCAGCAGGATCAGGGAGAAAGGGGAACTGCCAACACCTTCAGGGCAGTGATGGACTGGGAGAGGAGGTGCATGTGCAGGTGCTGGTCACACTTCAGACTTGCTGAACCAGAGGCAGAGAGCGGGGTCATATCACAGAAATCCTGATGGAATTAAATCTGTGTGATTAAAGCCATGGTGCCGATCCATGAACCAAACCAGGAGGACATCCAGCCTCTCCTGGAATATTTGTTTGCCCGTGAGGAAGGGAGGGCAGTTTAGAAAAGGCTTCAGAAGAGGGAAAATAGGATTAGATCAAAAGGTTCACGGCATTCCAAACCTTCACAAATTTCAACCTAAGAATGACCCAAAGTGGGATCTCCATCAGAGTGCTGGTGAGATTTGCTAGAATTAAATTAGAAAATTATTTCATTGGGATTCTAGGAGGAAGTGAAGGAACTGAAATCCCTTGCCAAGCTGTATGGAGGGAAGAGGGAGCAAAGGAGTCTCCACTGGCTTTGGATGGAAGACTGTGAGGTGGTCCCAGAAGGGTGGGCTCAGATCCAGCAAGGGGAGAAGCAGGATGCTGTTTAACAGGATTTTGTTGGGCAGCTGGCACCAGGCACTAGAAAGAAACCCCAGAACAGAGGAGAAGTGGAGAGGGTGGTTATTTCCCAAGTGATGCCTGTGAGGAGAGGGAGCAGGCAGAGGAGAAGGAGAAGAGCCAAGGGAAATTACTGAGCCCATTGCCAGGGCAGGCAATTCCAGGGCTGAGGGTGGGCATTGACACCCTCCCAAAACCAGGAAGGGCATGGGAAAGGAGCGTCCCTGACTCACAGACAGACGGAAGGAAAAATCGGGAGATGCAGAAATTGGGCTGGACTGAAGGGGAGCAGAGGCATCTCCTATTTCCCTGGCCAACCCTCTGATTCCAGTTAAACTGGGGAATGAAACAATGGATTCTCTGGTGGATCATGGAGCAGCTCCTTCTGTGGTTGCTGTGAAGAACCTTTAAGCAAACGCAGGGAGGAGATTCCTCAGGAGCAGGTGATCCCTCAGACTCTTTCACATCCCAGGGAATTCGCAGCTGGGAGCACAGAGTGACCCCATCACCCTGTCTGCATGCCAGAGTGCCCCTTGGCATCGCTGGGGAGGGATTTGCTGTGCCAGCTGTGCAGGTTTTGCTGGCAGAATGGAGATGGGAAATGTGGGCACACTGTGCCATGAAGGCACTGGAAAACAATCCTCTGCTTCCAGAAAACAAAACTGGGAGCTCACTTGGGCCCTGGCAGCTTCCTCCAGCTGAGGAGAGGAAATAAACATTTTTACCCACTCTAAACAAGCCTTTGGCACAGCCCATGCTCATGGAACAGTTTGGGAACAGCCAGGAGGAGCTCCCTCACAGGGGAGCTCAGAAAAATATGGAGCTGGAATTCCAAAGACATGGAAATAAAAAGTTCTTCAGCCAAAGAACATCACAATAATGCTTTGCAAAGCCCCCCAGAAAAAGAGTCCAAATATTGAAAAGGGAAATAGAAGAGCAGATCCAGCAGTGGAAGAAACTCCATTGAGGAAACCAAACTGATTCCACAAACCTGTGTAGATTCACCTCCAACAAATTATACCAAAGGAGAGAAACAATGATGGGAACAGCTTGACTGTACTAAAAATGAAGAAGGGTGGTGGAAAACGCCTGGAAAGCAGCTCTTGGAGATAATGGAAATCCAGCTTAAAAGGCTGCATCAAGAGACACACACAGGAGCAGATGCATCACTGCTTTAAGCAAGTAATATTTTGGATGCAAGATGCAAAGTTTTGCAGGCAATGTAGTTAAAAATTTATCCTTTGCTATGTTAATCATCTAAAACTAAGAAAGAAAATACAGGCAGGAAGCACAAAGCAAGGAATAACCCCTGAGAAACCTTGGCAAATGGATTTTATAGGATCACCCAGCTGTAATTAATGCAATACCAAATTTATTGGTATTCATCAGCCACTTTTCTGGTTGGCTGGTGTTGCCAAACATTTCATGTTCCTGAAGAAAAGGCCTTGGGGGCCCAAGTCTGTCTGTTAGATAGATCAGGCTCGAGCTGCACCAAGGGAAATTTAGTCCGGATAGCAGGAAAAAGGTTTTTCCAGCAAGGTGATAAAGTTCTGGGATGCTCTGCCCGGGGAGGTGCTGCAGTCCCCATCCCTGGGGGTGTTTAACAAAGCCTGGATGTGGCACTGGGGGCCAGGGCTGAGCTGAGCTGTTGGGGCTGGGCTGGACTCGATGGCTTGGAGGTCTCTCCCAACCTGGGGATTGTGGGAATTTGGGAATTCTGGGAATTCTGTGAAATCTGCTACAGAATCCTGAACCCGAAGCAGAAAGATCAGAGGATGTGGACAGTGCAGGATGGGCTTGGGATGCAGAATCCACCCTTGAACAGCTGCAGCCCAGCCAGGAGGATCTGCAGGACACTCTGGAAGGAGCTGGTGGCAAACTCCGCGTGGATGGGAGCAGCTCTGTGCAAGAGGGGACCTGCAAAGCAGGAATGCAGCGCTGGCTCAGGAGGAGGCAGAGCTCTGACCCCAGCGTGGGCTCAGAGAGCAGAGCTGCAGGCACTGGCAGAGCCCTGGGGCTCGCACAGGAAATCCCAGAAATGTTTGGGCTGACTCGAGGTGTGCTGTGGGAGTGCTCCGTGCCCTGGAGCCGTTTGGAGGGAGAGAGAGGGCTGTGAGCCCCGAGGGGAGCCCCCAGGAAACAGGGACAAGTGTCCCAGATTGCCAGGAATGTGTGTATTCTATTTTCCATCTGTTACAGGTGGGGCAGTTATCCTCTGCTCATTGGGCAGTTTCTTTATCTCTCCCACAGGACTGCATTTTCATTTTATTTTTATATTTTCCTAATAAAGAACTGTTATTCCTGCTCCCATATCTTTGCCTGAGAGCCCCTTAATTTCACAATTACAATAACTCAGAGAGAGGGTTTACATTTTCCATTTCAGGGAGGCTCCTGCCTTCCTTAGCAGACACCTGGCTTTTCACACCAAGACAACAATGCAGAGAAGGTTAGAGGGTGTGCAGCCACCTCAGAAAGTGTCAATGATGCAATGCAAGCTCATCCACCCAGAGAAACTCAGTGAATATTGGAAATGGCCTGGCTGACAGAGAGAGAAAGTGGCAAATTCAGATCCTGAAAACAGCCCTGAAGGATGGTGGATTGCATCCAGCAAACAGGGGATAATTCCCCAACACCTTATGAGGAAAATGGGAGAGGAGCCACACAGGGGAGCTCACTGGGAAATGAAGTCTCTGGCACAAGCATTGAAGTGTTGAGACTAAAAATAATTTTTCAAGTTTTGAGCATAAAAATAACAGGTATCATAAAAGCATCATTAAAAAGGGCTTTTAAACCTGTTTGAAGAGCAATACACATAAAATCAGATGGGCCACACCCAGGACTTTAGGATAGACAGCTGTCTGTGACTGAGTCTTGTGCTTCCTTATTAACTTATATTAATGATTAATATTGCCCTGGCCAACATCTCAATTTTGAGAGCAAGGATTGTGTGTCAGAGCAAAGAATGATGAGAGAAGTACCTTATGACCCCACCACATGTTTTAAATACTCTCAAAGAGAAAAGATTCAGCAGAAGATCTGGAGCCACACCAAAACATGTCTCCAGAAATCGTTAACATTCATGTTTGTACTCAGGAAATGTGGTGAATATGTATTAGTTTCAGGTAACCTGGTCTGCTAGGTTATAACCTGGGCATGCTGATTTGAGGAGAATTCCCCATACACCCAGCACTCCTAGTAAAGCAATGTGATTTCCCAGCCTAGCAAATTGGTTGGAGAGTTTACTTCCCAATTTTCCGTGACACCGGGGCTCTCCCCTGCTGCACCAACCAGAGCAGAGAAGGGACTGGGGTTTCTTAAAAGAAACAATTCCCAGGGTGGGTGTCCCAGAAGGAATTTCTGCAGATGATGAACCCTAATTTACAGCAGAAATGGTGCAGGAAGTGTCCAGATTTTGACAGTCTGTTTGGAACCTACATCCTCATGGATCCCACAGCCCAGGGGAAGGCAGGAGGGCGAACCAAAGAGACAAATACCCAAAATATTACAACAAAGAGGCAAATACCCAAGTTACAACAAAGAGGAAAATACCCAAAATATTACAACAAAGAGGCAAATACCCAAATTACAGCAAAAGGCCGGAGTGGAGCACTGGTTTTGGTGTTGCAGGAGCGTGTCAGTGCCCGGGCCAGAGCAGGAATGAGCATCTGGAACCACCACCCTGGAAGGAAAACCTCACACCCACTCGAGATCAGGCGTGACCTTTGGCAGAGCCAAATAAATATTCCAGGTCCCTCTCCCTGCCTTCATCCCCACCCCAGAGTCTGAGTCAGCCCCTGCACAGTCCTGTCAATGTGGGAGGTGTTTGAGCATGAAAGGACGAGGCTCCACCAGAGAGGTGGGAAGGTGCTTTCCTGTCCCTGTAAAACATGAAATAAAACCACGCAGACACTGGAATGTCCAAGGTAAAAAGAAGAAGGTTTAATTTCTGACTCCAACATTTATAGATTTCCAAAAGTGACCTGGATTGGAGGGTGAAAGTGCCACCTCTCCAATGACACCAGACAAACCAACAGTCCATCAGATTTCTCCCCCTCCAGAAAGGAATTTAAAACAATTATGTATTATTTACAATTATTTATAAATCATTAATTTTATAATATAATATTATAATTATAATAATTAAAATTATAATAAATACTTATATTATATATTATACTATATATTATATTTTACATGCATTTTATTATATAAAATATATTGTCTACTATAGATATATTATATATTATATATTATATATTATATATTATATATTTTATTATAATTGTTGTTATTATATTTAAATATTATAATTTATAATTATTTATAATTAATTATTTACATAAAGTGCATGAGAAAGTTCCTTACAAGAATGCAAACATCAGAAGGCTTAGAAGAACTTAAAAGAACAAAGGAACACTTTCCCAAGGGCGCTCAGGGTGTGCACTGCAGGGAAAAATGACAGGAACCAACTCCTGGATCCGTGGCACATGAGAAAACCGCCCCTGAGTCTGGACAGGACACATGGAATTCTCACCAAACTGGAGACCTGAAATTCCAACTGCACACAGAAGTGTGTTCTTTAATTTTTTAATCTGTTTATGTAAAATAATTTTGCAAGTGAAGTACTTTTATAATATCTTGTTACTTTATGGCAATCCATTATATAATACATTGTTATTCTATGATGATCCACTATAGAATATATTGTTATTTTATGGTGATCCACTGTAGAATATGTTGTTACTTTATGGTGACCCATTATATAACATGTTGTTACTTTAAATCTTGTCCAATCAATCAGGAAAATTCCAACTCCCGCAGTAAAACTGACGGATTTCCCGGTGTCACAATCAGCTGACGACCCTTTGGATTGGGAAATTTTAATCTTAGATTTAAGTCTGACATTGCTCCTCGAGTCCCAAAAGCCTGTGAGGATTTTCCATGGGTTTAACCCAAGCCAGGAGCAGGTAATTGGCTTTACTCCTGTGATGGACTGACCACGGCTGGACGCCAGTGCCCACCAGAGCTGCTCCATCACTGCCCCTCACTTGGACAGGGAAGAGAAAATATGAGAAAAGCTCATGGCTCAGGGTAAGGACCCGTTACTGTCGTGGGCAAAGCAGACTTTATTCAGGAAAATTAGTTTGATTTATTACCAATCAAATCAGAGTCGGGCAACAAGAAGTAAAATAAAGTCTAAAAACACTGGGTTTTTCGTGGGTTTTCTGTTGTTGGGATGACCCGAGAGTCCTTTTTTCCCAGCCCACTGGCTGAAGAAAGAGTTGGGATTCTTTGGCTCTGGTTCACAAGGTTGTTTTATTATCTATTATCCGAAATATTTTCTCTCAGACCTGCAGAGATCTGATCTGCAGGTCTGTCAAGGGCACACTGCCTGCCCCTGGGCTGGTGTCTACATTTTATACTATGAGTTAGGTATAATTATTTATCATTATTTTCCAATACCTACCTCCTATGTTAGACTGTCTACTTCTACTCTAGACCAATCCAAATGTGCCACCTTCACACAGAAGATGGAGGTCAGGAAGAAGAAGGAAGAAGAATAGGACAGTGCCCAAGTCCCTCCATCTTGCCTCTGAGACCCCCTATAATAAAATCCCCAAAATGAATTTTTCACACGGTGATTAATTAATTATTATTCTACTTAAACCTTTGTGACTTGTGATTCTTCATACAAGGCTGGTAATTTGCTCCATGGTTTAGGATCGAAATCCCAAGTGTCTCTGGCTTCCTGCCAGGACTCCCCAGCCCCTGCCAGGGGCACGAGTCACCCAGGGCACACAGAGGGGTGTCCTGGTTCTGACAGGTTTTGGTTCCCCTCACCCCTCTGTCCATCCCGGGCTTGGCTTTGCTCCCTTGCTCTCCCCCTCCTCGCTCCCAGGGGTGCAGAGAGGCAGGAGGGAGGTTACACCCCGGTCACCTCGTGGTTTCTGCTGCTGCTCCTTCTGAGGGAGAGGAGTCCCTGCCCTGCTCGGGTCTGGGAGGAAGGCAGCCCCTGCAGACGGCTCCTTCCCTCGGGCTGTGCCCCCCACACGCTGTGTGTCCCCCCAGGGGCTGCTCCAGCCTCAGCCCCCCACAGGCTCGCAGGTCCTGCCAGGACCCAGCTCCTGCAGGGGCTCCTCTCCGAGACCCCCTATAATAAAATCCCCAAAATGAATTTTTCACACGGTGATTAATTAATTATTATTCTACTTAAACCTTTGTGACTTGTGATTCTTCATACAAGGCTGGTAATTTGCTCCATGGTTTAGGATCGAAATCCCAAGTGTCTCTGGCTTCCTGCCAGGACTCCCCAGCCCCTGCCAGGGGCACGAGTCACCCAGGGCACACAGAGGGGTGTCCTGGTTCTGACAGGTTTTGGTTCCCCTCACCCCTCTGTCCATCCCGGGCTTGGCTTTGCTCCCTTGCTCTCCCGCTCCTCGCTCCCAGGGGGAGTTACACGCCGGTCACCTCCTGGTTTGTGCTGCTCCTTCTGAGGGAGAGGAGTCCCTGCCCTGCTCGGGTCTGGGAGGAAGGCAGCCCCTGCAGACAGCTCCTTCCCTCGGGCTGTGCCCCCCACACGCTGTGTGTCCCCCCAGGGGCTGCTCCAGCCTCAGCCCCCCACAGGCTCGCAGGTCCTGCCAGGACCCTGCTCCTGCAGGGGCTCCTCTCCCCCTGTGTCCTGCCAGGACCCTGCTCCTGCAGGGGCTCCTGTCCCCGTGGATCCTGCCAGGACCCTGCTCCTGCAGGGGCTCCTCTCTCCCTGTGTCCTGCCAGGACCCCGCTCCTGCAGGGGCTCATGTCCCCTGTGTCCTGCCAGGACCCAGCTCCTGCAGGGGCTCCTCTCCCCCTGTGTCCTGCCAGGACCCTGCTCCTGCAGGGTCTTCCAGAGGGTCCCAGGCTCCTCTGGGCACCCCCTGCCCTGCCGCGGGCTCCCCCAGGGGGGTCTCTGCTGCCATGGGGGCTCCACAGGTGCAGGGGGGTCTCTGCTGCATGGGGGTGCCCCAGGGTACCCCTGCTCTCTGTGTCCTCCCCAGGCCGGGGGGAATCCCTGCTCCAGCTCTTGGATCAGCTCCTCCCATTGCTCCTGCCCTGGCCTGGGGGGCTCCAGGGCTGCTGCTCTCTCACACCATCATTCCTCTCTGCTGCAATTCCCTCCACACCAGAACTCTTTTTTCCTCCCTACATCCATTATCCCTGAGGCGCTGCTGCCACCACTGAAGGGCTCTGCCCTGGCCAGCAGCAGGTCCCTGCTGGCTTTGGCTCTCCTGGACACGGGGAAAGCTTCTCTCAGCTTCTCACAGGGGTTGCCCCTGTCATCTCCCCATGACCAAAACCTTGCCACACAAACCCGATACAAACCCAATAAAATGGACAAAATTCCACGAATGGGACACGTAGCTGGGAAGTGACCACAGCAGGTGGACAACCCACCTGTGTTTGTGAGGGAAAGTGAAAAGGCATTCCTTAGGAATGTTAACGTGTTCCTGATGGAGAAAAGGCCTTTGGAAACATGGCTATGGAGAAGGATAAAGAGAAATAATGATGCTTCTTGGAGACACCCTTGAACAGCACCTGGAACAGGCTGCGTGTGGGAATGTGCTGGAATGTGTTGGAATCCATGCTCAGTGCACAGAGATTTCATTCTGAAACCTCAGTTCAGAGTACACTTTACTGGATGAGCAGAGGCATCAGCAAATCCCAGGGGGCTGCCCAGGGCTGGTTTGGGGGTGCTGAGCACCTGGGCACAAAGCACAAGGAAGAAAATTGCCCCAAACAGAGGAGAACCAGGCTGGGGCTCTCCTGAGGCACCTCGGACCCTGGGGAGGCACCCATGGCACCCAGCTGAGGGGCTGCTGAGTGCTGGGGGTCCCTCTCAGTCACCCCTGCAGGGTGACACGACAAGGGAACATCCCTGAGCAGGGAGGGAGGCAAATGCTGCATGCAGGAATGCCAGGTGCAGGCACGGAGCAGCCGCAGCCCCTGGTGCTCCCCGGAGACCGCCCGAGCCCAGGCACGGCTCTGGTGTGCGAAGGAGCAGCTGGGCCGGGCTGGGCTGGCTCTGCTGGCAGCCACATCCCTCTGCTTGGGTGACAGCCCGGGGACACAGAGAGGGGACCTGGCCCCTTTGCTAGCCCGGGGACATAGAGAGCTGGCCCCTCTGCTTGGGGTGACAGCCCGGGGACACAGAGAGCAGGGCTGTCCCCTCTGCCACCCGTCCTTGGGGACACAGAGAACTGAGCTGTTCCCCTGCCACCCCACCTCCAGGACCCCGCTCCCAGCCCCTGGCTGCGGTCTGGGGGTCCACAGGGCTCAGCCCGTGCCGTCCCCTGGCCGGGCTCGGCGTGGCTGCGGGACCCCGGCCCGCGGACCCCTGGCCTCGTGCATCATCAGCCGCGCCGCCTTGGCGACCGGCCCGGCGGTGACGCAGCCCGGGCTCCCGGGGGACCGGCGAGGCAGCGCCGCGGGGCCGCGTGTGTACCCAGCCAGCTCATCCCGCCTGTCTGCCCCGAGCTCCCACTCCAGGACCCCGTTCCCAGCCCCTGGCCGCGGTCTGGGGGTCCGCAGGGCTCAGCCCGTGCCGTCCCCTGGCCGGGCTCGGCGTGGCTGCGGGACCCCGGCCCGCGGACCCCTGGCCTCGTGCATCATCAGCCGCGCCGCCTTGGCGACCGGCCCGGCGGTGACGCAGCCCGGGCTCCCGGGGGACCGGCGAGGCAGCGCCGCGGGGCCGCGTGTGTACCCAGCCAGCTCATCCCGCCTGTCTGCCCCGAGCTCCCGGGGGACCCAACTCCGGACGGGGCTGGCAGGAGCGGCACCGGAGGGGCTCTGCCCCCGAGGGGCTGCGGGTAGGGGCACAATCCACTCACAGGGCCCGGGGCTCACAGCCCGCCTTGCTCTGGGCTCCCGGGTCTCAGCCCCCTGCCTGAGGTCCTGGGGGCACTGCTGGGGTGATGGGGCAGGGGCTGCGCTGGGCTAGACCCTGTGGGGCCGGGGCAGAGCAGCTCTGGGGCAGCCCTCGCTGCCAGCCCACCCACACAGCACACGGGAGAGCGTGTCCTCACACACTTCTTTTAATGTCGGAGAGGGAGAACGTGTCCTCACACACTTTTAGTGCTGGAGAGGGGCAGCGCCCATCGGGGGAATTCCTGCAGCAGGGATGGAGCTCGCCTAGGAGTGCCGGGGATGGCCACAGCCAGGGCAGGGTGACAGGGACAGGCAGAGCTGAGGGCATCCAGCCTTACCCCACGGCTTCACTTCAGTGCTGACCTGTGGGGAAAAGCAGCCTCAGCCCTGTGACCCCCAGAGCCCCTTCCCACTCGCTGCAGCAGGGAGACAGGGATGGCCTGGGGCAGCCTGAGGTGTGACCTGCCCCTTCACACCCTCATCCCCACCCCCAGGAGGTCTGCTCTGCCCCACGGCACCCCATGGCCGTGCCCATCTCACTCCCCTGAGGGTCTCACCATGGGGAGAGCTCGCTGGCTTCTGCCTCGGCCCCACATCTGCAGAGGGAGAGAGGAAAAAGATCGAGGCAGGGATGCCCGGCACCCTGGAGGACCCGTGCTGCCACACGGGGACCATGGCACAGCCAAGGGCTGGCCCTGGACACGGCCCTGGGCAGTCATGGCAGGCTCTCACCTTCAGCAGCTTCGGGCACCTCCAGGCTGTCCAGCCGGTCCTCGTCCGCTGCGGCCTCGCTGCCTTCCCCAGCTCCATCCCCCTCATCCTCGCCCAGTGGCTCTGTGGGCAGGGACAGCTCAAGCGGGACCCACCCTCCCTCCCTCCCTCTCCATTATGGGACACGCCAGGAGGGAGGTGACAAGCAGGACACTGCAGGGTGGAAGTTCCCAGGAGCAGAGTGACCGGCCCGGTGTGGGAACCAGGGAGAGCCTGGGGCAGGACTGACCCTCCAGGGCCCCCGGGTGGGGCTACAGCTGGGGGGCACACCCCCAGTCCTGTGTGGGATCCCCGCACAGAGCATGTGGTGAGGCGGGCTCGGGGCACCCCAGGCAGTCCCAGTGCCCCCTCGGGACACAGCAATTTCCCCCGGGCAGGCACCTGTCTGGAACTCAATAGTCCTCAGCATCTCAGCCACGTAGTCCACGTTGATGGAGAAGTGGTCCATGTTCTCGTAGCCGGGCTCAGGGCGGCTGCTCATGGATGCCTTGGACATGTCTGTGATCCTGCAGGGCAGAGACTCCCCGGGAGCTGCAGGGTCCAGCCCCAGAGGGCACCAACCAAAGGCCTTTACCCCCCATATCCCCACTCACTTTTTCAGGAGTTCCTTGGAGTGCTGTGAAGGAAAGCGAGGGGGGATCAGTGTGTCCTAGACATCACCCCCACCACAGGTCCACCCCCGCACATCCCAGGGGCATCCACAGATCCTTTTGGGTGAGCACAGCCCCCTGTTTAGCCCTGTGAGCAGCCCCACACCCCTCAGGGAACCAATACCCCACCAAGACTGACTGATCAGTCCCAGCCCCCCCGTCCCCTGGCAGCACCTGCAGGTACAGGGCCATCTGGGGCTCCTCCATGGCCTGGATGGCGGACTCCACCAGTTTGGAGGAGGCCTCCAGGTGGTCTCCGTACTGGCGGATGAGCCCGCGGACGCGCTGCAGCTTGGCCTCCTGCTCGGCCGCGATGCTCTGCAGCAGCTCCTTCTTGCGCTCCTCCAGGATGCCGTAGAGCGCGTCGAACCGCAGCCCCAGGTGCTGCTTCTGCCGCCGCCCGTTCTCCTGCGGGACAGCCAGGGCTGCTCCGTGTGCCCCGGCACGGCCCCAGCGCTGGGCACTCCCTGCCCCACCGCTCCCTCCGCTGGAGCCCCGGTGCCAACCTCGATGGTGTGGCAGATCTCCTCCATCTGCGTGATGATGGCCTGGATGCGGTCGTTCCCCGCCACCAGCATGGCGATGCCATCGCTGAGCTCGCTCTGGGAGCAGAGGACCTGGGCGTGAGGGTGGCTGTGTGGGGACCCTCGGCCCCCCGAGACCCCGGGGGCCCCCCACCTTCTGGCGCTGGTAGACGGCCGGCAGCGGGGCCACCTCGCAGTCCTTGTGCGCCCCGAACACCTTGCACAGGGAGCAGGTGGGCGCCTCGCAGCGCAGGCAGTAGATGTTGATCCGCTCGTCCTCGTGCTCCTCGCACATGAGGTGCTGCTCAGCCTTGGCATGAAGGGGTCTGCACGGGGGTTGGGGGTGTCAGGGAGATACCCCGGCCCCCAGAGACACCCCGGCTTCAGAGACACCCCAGCTTCAGAGACAGCCCCAGCCCCGGGACCTGCCAGCCCCAGGGACACCTCTGGCCCCCAGGGACCCTTCAGCCCAGGGACACTGCTGGCACCAGAACCACCTCTGTCCCTGGAGACAGCTGCAGCCCCAGGGATATTCCCTGGCCCCGTATGAGCCCCGTGACTCCCCAGTTCCTGTTGGGATCCCACCCCAGCCCTCTCGGTGGGCTCTCTGTCACCCGCAGGTCTCTCCCCCCCACCCCGCCCCGGGGTCCCCGCGCCTCCGGACCGGGCCGACTCCTGCTTGTAGATGTCGATGATGTTCTCCACGAGCAGGTTCCGCTGCAGTCCGTACACCCCGTGCCGGTCCAGCACCACCTCGTGCCGGCAGGACGGGCACCGGAACCGCCCGCCCGACGGCACCGCGCTGGAGCCCCGCGACTGCCACAGCGGGTTGGAGGCCTGGCGGGGCGGGATGCGAGGGGTCACCGACACGGCACCCCCGGAACCCTGGCACCCCGTATCCCCGGCACCCCGGGAACACCGGCACCCCTGGCACCTCCCGCCCCAGTGGATCTGCGCCCCACAGCCCCCCGGCACGGACCCCGGCACGGCCATGGGCACGGAGACAGAGATGGAGACCGGCAAGAGCACGGCCACGGGTGTGGACACAAACCAGGACTCGTACCCTGCTTCCCGTTCACCGTCCCCGCCAGCCGGGAGCGGCACCGAGCGCACCCACCGGAGCTCCTGGCGGCTGCTCCCGGAGCCGGGATTCCCGGTGCCAGTGCCAGACCAGGCCCCCCTGTGAAGACGATCCCGGTGCTCCTGGTGCCGCCCGCCCCTCCGCCTCGCTAGCCGGGGATCCCGGGATAACGGGGCCACCACCCGCCGCACCGGGGTCCCGGGGACCGAGGCGCCGGTGCCTCCCCCGCCCCACCGGCGGCTCCCACCTGGAAGACGTCGTTGGCGCACTTGCGGCAGAGGTTGTGCTGGCAGGGCAGGATGACCACGGGCTTGGAGAACATCTCCAGGCAGATGGGGCAGATGAGCTGCTTCTCCAGGCTCTCCATGCTCCGCGCCTCCGCCAGGAGCGGCTTCAGCCCTACCGCGAAGTTCATGGCCGCGCTCCCGGCCCGGCCCGGCCCGACCCGGCTCTGTCCCGCGGCTCCGCTCCGGCCGCCCGCTGCCCGCTTTGTTTCGGCCCCGGCCCCGGCCCCCGGCGCTAATTTTAGCCGCCCCCGCCCCGCCGGGGCCGCAGCTGTCGGCGGCGTCGGGTGACACTGAGTCACCGCTCCTGCCCACCCCTCGGGACCGGCAGGGCCCGGCACCGGCCGCGCTCCGCACCCGCTGGTGCCCTGCCCGGGAGGAGGAGCGGCCCAGGCTCCGGGGAGCAGGGCTGACTGGAGCAGGGGCTGCAGGGCTGGCAGGCATGCTGAGGAGAATGTGCCCCGCTCTGCAGGCAGCAGGGCTGCGGGAGGCCGGGGTCCCGCAGACCCCACAGTGCCAGCCCCCCCGAAGAGCAGGGCGGGGGGACTCGTGCCAGGACACCCCCATCCCCACTCACCCTGGCACCCTGGCTATATTTAGGGAGTGAGGCAGAGCCCATGCAGCTGCGGGCAGCGGCAGTGACCAGAGATGGGAAGAACGAGCGAGCGGCTCCCCGCGTGCCCCTCGGCCCCAGCCCGGCCAGTGCTGGCCCTCCGCAGGGCCACGGCTCCCCGGAGCAGGGCAGGAGCAGGGCCGGTGCCGGCAGCGGGGAGCAGGGCCCCGGGACAGCAGCAGGAGCAGGAAGAGCAGAGCCTGCAGGAGCCAGCAGCAGGGGACACACAGTGCGACCAGGTGGGTGACAGGAGACTGGTGACATTCCCTCCACTCGACACGACCACGCCACACAGGGTGTGACCTGCCTACTCCACACCCCGGTTAGTGCAGCACCCCGCAGGATCCACGGGCACAGCCCCAGCATGGACAGCACCCAGCAGAGGCACATCCTGCTGCGAGTGCTCCAGCAGCCCTGACACCAGGCACACACACACACACTCCCCTCCCGTCGGCCTTTAATGGTGCCCACAAAAACCCAGACAAACCCAGAGGGCAGAGGGAAGGGGCACACACAGGCGCACCCCAACCCCACAGCAGCGTTTGGCACCCAGCACGCACAGGGAGGGCTGAGGAGGGGCGGGCTCAGCCCAGCCCCGAGGTTACAGTGCTAATGGTCTCGGACTGAGAGCTACAGAGCTCGGCCCGGAGCATCTCTGCTCGTGCCTGCTGCTCGGTGCCCCACCCGGGCACGGGCAAGGCACTCAAGGGGGCCACAGCAGCACGGGCTCCAGGCCACTGCCACCACAGTGCTGGGACACTGGGGCATTGCCCTGGAGCTCGAGCAGGGGCCCAGGAGCCTGTGCATTGATGCTGGCCAAATTAACCTGAGATTCTATCCCTGGCGAGGCTGACGAGCCGGCCCGGGGGGCGGGACCGTGGTCCCAGACAGTGACAGTCCCAAAGGAGGATCCCTGCCCCGGTCCTGGGGGAGGCAGCGGGACGGGGCCGGCCTCAGGCATCGCTCCTGGTGCTGGCTGGCAGCGGCTCCGTGCTGGCCGGCGGCTGCGCTACAACGGGGCCCTGAGCATCTGGAAAGGAAGAGCTGCAGATCAGCGCCTCAGCCCCACCCCGTGGCGCCAGCGAGCAGCAACCTCACAACACTGCCCCGAGGGCTCCCACACCCCCGGCCAGTGCAGAGACCCGTGGGAGTGCCCCGAGCCCAAGGGAGCCTGCAGAGCCACCCAGCCCCACTGACACCAGTATGGCCAGTGCCAGGGAACACAGCTGGCCGGGAGCACAGCTGCTCTGCCCGTGCTCTGTGCCCCAAAGGGCAAAGACCCCAGGGTCTCCAAGCTTCAGGTCAGTTCAGGGGACCTTTGTCCAGTGGGAAGGAGAAAGTGTACCCACGGCCCATGCAGTGGCTCCCTCTGTCACTGTCACCAGCCCTGGCCCACACAGGAACCACCAAGAGCTATGGCTAAAACCAACCCATGAGCTGAGCCAGAACTCTGTCCCCACACGAGATGGGACATGGGGACACCCCAGAGCCCCCACAAAGCAAACACAGGCGCTCCCAGCTGCCAGGCTCCCGCCTGACTTACCGCTGTCCTCTGCACACATCTGTGCCTCCAGGTCCTTGGGGTCCACGTACTTGTAGGACTCATCCTCCTTGGGTTGGCAGCACGTCCCGCAGCAGAAGAAACAGCAGCAGCAGCAGCAGCAGCAGGTGAGGGCTCCGCAGCACAGCAGCAGTGCCTGTGTCAGGGACAGATGTGCTGTGAGCTCAGCAGAGTCCCTGCCCCAGCACAGCAGTCCCGAGAGCCCACTCAAACACCAGCCTGCCAGCACAGCACACCACCGAGCTCACCCAGCCCCACCACGCCAGACAGCCCTGGGCTCACCTGGAACCACCACTTGGACATGAGGAAGTAGTGCCGGACAGCATCGTCGCCGAACTGCTCGGCCACGTAGAGGCCGAGGGAGCCGTACTGGTCGTACAGGCGGCGCTTGTCCGCGTCGCTGAGCGTGGCGTGGGCGCTGTTGATCTCCTTGAAGCGCTCGGCTGCCGCTGGGTCATCGGGGTTCTTGTCCGGGTGGTACTTGAGAGCCAGCTTCCTGCGGGTGCAGCGGGGGGACCCCCGGCACGGGGTCACAGCCCGGCTTCCCGGGACCCCCAGCACGGGCTCACAGCCTCGCCTCCCGGGACCCCCGGCACGAGGTCACAGACCGGCTTCCCGGGACCCCCGGCACGGGCTCACAGCCCTGCTTCCCGGGACCCCCGGCACGGGGTCACAGCCTCGCTTCCCGGAACATCCCACAGCCCGCACGGAGCTGGAACCCCCGGCACGGGGTCACAGCCTCGCTTCCCGGGACAGCCCACAGCCCGCACGGAGCCGGGACCCCCGGCTTCCCGGAACCTTCCGCTTCCCGGAACCGGCCCTGGCCGCCGGGACGGCACCGGGACCCCCGGCACGGGCTCACAGCCTCGCTTCCCGGGACCCCCGGCACGGGCTCACAGCCTCGCTTCCCGGGACCCCCGGCACGGGGTCACAGCCTTGCTTCCCGGGACATCCCACAGCCCGCACGGAGCCGGGACCCCCGGCTTCCCGGAACCTTCCGCTTCCCGGAACCGGCCCTGGCCGCCGGGACGGCACCGGGACCGTCCGGACGAGGTGCCGGCCGCGCTGGCGGGACGGACCCTCACGCCTGGGCCCCAGGACGACCCGCGGCCCCCCCCGTACCGATAGGCCTTCTTGATCTCCTCGGGGGAGCTGCCCTTCTGCAGCCCCAGCACGCGGTACAGGCTCTCCCCGACCCGGGACAGCTTGCGCTGCGGCCGCGGGGGCTCCGCCATGGCCGCGCCGAGGGTCGCGGGGTCGGACGGGACGCGGCAGCGACCGCCACGGGCCTGCCCCGCCGTCGGTACAGGGTACAGCCCAGCCCGGTACAGGGCACGGCCGGCCCGGAGACACCCGGTACAGGGCACAGCCCGGCCGGTATACGGTACAGCCCAGCCCGGTACAGGGCACGGCCCGGCCGGCGACACCCGGTACGGGGCACAGCCCGCCCGGTAAACGGTACAGCCCAACCTGGTACAGGGCACGGCCCGGCCGGAGACACCCGGTACACCCGGTACAGGGCACGGCCCGCCCGGAGACACCCGGTACACGGCACGGCCCGGCCGGTACACGGTACAGCCCAGCCCGGTACAGGGCACGGCCCGGCCGGCGACACCCGGTACAGGGCACGGCCCAGCCGGTTCAGGGCACGGTCCTCCTGGTGCCACCCGGTACACCCGGGACAGGGCACGGCCCGGCCGGCGACACCCGGTACAGGGCCTGGCCAGTCCCACGGTACCCGGTACAGGGCACGGCCCGGGGCACGGCCAGTGCCACGATAGCCGGTACGGGGCCCGGCCCCAGGGACTGCCCGAGCCCGGCGCGGCGGCAGCAGGAGGCGGCACACGGGCATCGCGCTGCTCCTTTAATGGTACAAAACGGCGGCGAGGGGCTGGGGGGCACGGTCGGGCCCGGGACAGCGCGGGCTGCGGGGACAGACCCCCGCCCCCGGACCCGCCTGCTGCCACCGGCGGCGGGGGCGAGGGGGGCAAGGCTGCCGCTGCCCTTTGGAAAAAGAACCTGAGCAACAAGGGCAGCACCGGGGACACCTCACCACTCCCCGGGCACCGGCAGCACTCTGCGCACCGGGGGTGGGACAGCACCGGGAAGGCAGCCCCATGCCAACCCCCAGCTCCCGGGACCGGGGATGGAGTGTGGATTGGCAGGGACAGGGTGGATCCATGAGGTCCAGTCCCTGATGTCAGAGGGTCCCACTGGAGCTGGAGGCTGCCCACAATAAATATAAATAAATACAGATTCCAGGCATGGAGCTCACCTGGACTGGACCCCATCCCCGTCTTGCCCCAGGTAGCAGGTGAGCACCCCCCAGGCACAGCCGCAGGGAGCCCACCACTCCCTCTGGAGGCACGGCTGGCCCAGGCCCAGGGGCAGGGCTCTGAGCAAGGAATGTCCCTAAATATCCCCTCCGTGGTCCGCAGGAGAGGCCATCCCTCTCTTCTCCTCCTCCCTGGGGAGGATTGGTCCTTTGGGGCGGAGGGAGACCAGCAGCAGCAGCAGCTTGTCGTGCAGGTCTGGAGAGCCAGGGGCTGGCAGGCGGGCACAGCTGGCAGCTCAGGGCCTCTCCTGGGGACAGGGATGGGGGCCAGCCCTGCAGCCAGCCTAGCCCGTGCTCCTGTGGCCAGCCAGCTCAGCAGTCCATGCTGTCGCTCTCACACCAGGCCGAGGGGCCATCGGTGCCAAAGTATCTGTCTCCAAAGTTACCTGGCAGAGAAAGGGACAAAGTGAAGGGGCAGCAGCACCAGCCCCACCAGAGTCCTGGCAAGGCTGCCCTAGGGTTGCTGGCCCAGCCACGAGCTGCAGCACACCCTGGTCCCCCTCACCAATGCCCGGGATGATGTGGAACTCCTCGTTGACCCGCTTGTCCACAGCGGTGGTGATGATGTGGACGCGGGGAAAGGCGTAGGCCACGGAGTGCACCCCCATCTCCGCCATCAGCAGCGACAGCAGGAAGATCCTGTCCTCCTGCACGTCGTGGTCCTGCGGCACAGGGAGAGGTGAGAGCCCAGCTGGGCCCCCAGGACGCCCTGCCCCACCGCGGCGCGGCGCTCACCAGCAGCACGCGCACGGCCATCATGGCCGCGGCCCCCGTGGACACCGTGCTGTCCATCAGGATCACGTAGTCCTCGCTGATCTCCTTGGGCAGCCGCAGGTAGTGCAGCTGGGGGGGAAGGAAGGGCTTGGTGAGGTGCCAGCGGTGCCCGGCCGCGTGCCAGGCTGCAGCAGCACTCACCTCAGGCTCCCCCGTGTCCAGGTTGGTCTGGATGAGGATCTTGCCCAGGCGGATGTCCTTGCAGACAGCGGTCAGGGCCTGCTCCATGGTCTCACCTGCCCGCAGGATGGACACGCCGGTGATCTGGGAAAGGGGCAGGACACGTGCTGGGTGCTCCTGGTGCGTGCTGAGCCAGGAGCCGTGCTCTCACGGGGAGCAGGGACCGTGTCTCACCCGCTGCCTGTGGAACCGCTTCCCCTCGTACATGGTGCCCTGGGGCGTCTCCACCGTGACCGACTGCAGAAAGGGGAGCACAGAGTGGGGGCAGCCAGAGCCCTGGGACTGGGGGCAGCCAGCAGGGCAGATGGGGTGGGGCTGTGGCTACACCCAGGAGTGGGCACTCACCTTCAGGGGCAGGAAGGACAAGGCATGTTCGATCAGCAGCCGCATCAGGCGCTTGGAGTAGAAGATAAATTCGTCCCTGGTTGTGTCCTTGTTCCTGGGAGGGATGGCACAGGTGAGGTAGGAACAGAGCCCCTGCTGTCCCTGCAGACCACACGTGGGGCTCCAGGGGCCAACGAGCATGGACAGTAGCCCCAGTCTGTGGGAACCAGAGCACTCTTGGAGTGACACAGTCAGTGATCACCAGCACTGCACGGCTCACTGAAACCTCAGCTTCTGTCTTAGACAGGACTACAGAGGCAAGAGAGTGGCTTAGCTACCCTGGGAGGGAGGTGCAGCACCACTTACAGACATCAGAGAGAGCTGGGAGAATGGGGAGTAGGAACAGGTCAGGCAGGACCATCAGCCCTGGGGCAGCACAAACTCAGGAGCAGTGGGTGAGTGTTGGGGAGCCCGGGCAGAACAGGAGCAGAGCCAGGATAGGCTGGGACCCCGCTGTGGAAGGGGACATAGTGCACCTTGGCTGAGCATGCTGGGTGACAGAAAAGAGTTGAACATGTCCCCAGCTCTCCCCTCTACATCCCAAGTCAGAGAAAGCACTGCTAAGAACCAGGTGACTCTGAAATACCCATCGTGTGCCCTTCCCACAGCTCTGATGTACTGAAGGCACTGAGATGTATAACAAATACAAACCAGAACAAAGCTGCCATGGGGCTGCAGTTCCCAGGAAGCCTCTCTCATCCCCCAGAGGGGGAAAAGCCAGCCCTGCATGCAGGGCACTAACCCCACAGCAGAGGGAAAGTAGGTTATTTTTCCTACTGAGAATACCCTGGCCACCAGCCTCGTGGGGAACATGAGGACAAAGAAGTCCCACAGACACCTGCACATTCCCAGATGGAAGAAGTGGAGCTGGCAACACTCCTAAGAGGCAGAAGGACATTGAATATTTTCACTCAGTATTTTAAGACATCATCTGCCATTTCTTACACCTCGGTGGATGACAGACACCCCCACGGAGGCGCCTGGAGGAGGACGAGCAGTCACTGCTGTCCTCGTGTGCTCCTGCAGCCATTCCAGGGTCACTCACAGCTGAGCATCGGCAGTGACCATGGCATACAGGCATTCCCAAACCCCTGGGCACAGCCAGCACCCTCAGGGAAGGCAAAAAAACCAATTCTGGTCTGGAAGACCCTGCCTACAGCTCCCAGAGTGAGCTGTCAGCAAGCACTCACAGGTGGGCTGCACCCACACAGCCACCCACAGCAGCCTGGCAGCAGCACGAGCCAGCAGCCTCCCTGCCGCCCCTGCAGCCTGTTCCTGTCCCAGCCAGCTGTCCCCACTGGGACCCACCCGGCTGTGCTGGCCCCTGGCTGGGTGGGACAGGCCCCACACTGCTCCGGCAGAGGTGCCTCTGTATGGAGGGGCTTAAACCCTGATCACACGTGTGTACGTCACATCCAACCTAACAGTGACACCTCCGGGGATGGGGAACCCCTGGGGAACTCCAGGGCAGACACAACCATGAAACTTCTCCCTGCCCAGGGAGCCAGCAGGGCAGGGGGAAGGGCTGTGCCAGGGAGGGCAGCCTGCACATGCTGGGCAGCAGCAGCTTACCAGGATCCAGCAGTGCCACCATCCCACCCCCTCAGCTGGCAGGGCACAATGTGGGGACATCGCTGTCCCCACTGCAGCCCCCTCACCCCATGGCATCACTGCCTGGGTGAAGCCTGAGGAAACACACTGCTCCTATCCACAGAGGAGGCAGATGAACCTCAGCACACTGGGAGCCTGCAGCTGGCACTCCTGAAAGCTCAGCCTTCCCTAGCATGCCCAGGAGATGACAGAGGGACCAGGAGCATCTGCCTGGGGCCTGATCACAGCATCATCTCTGTGCATAAACTGGACTGTCTGCAGCTGAGAGCCAGCTGGTACAGCCAGGCACCTGTACCTGGGCATGAATGGGTTACAGAACGGTTTGTGTTGGGAGGGACCTTAAAGGTCACCTTGTCCCCCGGCCCTGCCATGGGCAGCCACACCTTCAATCAGAGCAGGTTCCCCCAAACCCTGTCCAGCCTGCCCTTGGGGCAGCCAGCTATCCTGCGCAACCTGCGGCAGAGCCTCACCACCCTCATGAAGAACTCCTGCCCAGTATCCCATGTAATGTGCCCTCTGCAATGGGTACCATTCTCCTCTTCCTCACACTGCATCCTTCATACTCCATCTATTCTCAGCCTCATGACTCAAACTGCAGCTATTCCACTGTGGGACTCATTTTCAGTTTCTGTCTCTCCACAAGAGCAGAAAATTGCTCTAGAGAGTGCTTCCCCAGCTGCCAGCCTGATCTACCACGCTGATGCTCGTGTGCTGCCAGCATCACCCTCCCAGCAGTCAGACTGGGGAGCCCGAGGAGTGGGGCCACAGGGAATGGTGCTGGCCAGCATGCAGGACTGACACCCTAGAGCTGCTCTGGGAAGCACCAGACAGCACCAGGAGAGAGCAGAACGTGGCTCACAGCTCTGCTGTGGTGGTGCTGGCTTGGACACGTCCAGGCACCCAGAAAGGCTGTGCTGTGGGAGCACTGCAGAGCTGCAGCCTGCTGCAGGGGAAGGGTCCCTGCTGATGTGGGGCTGAGCTAGGCAGCCTCCAAAGGTCCCTCCCACCCAAACCACTGCATGAAGTTGGAACTTCAGATGCTGGGAATTTTAAATTTTCTGTGCTGAAAGGCAGACTTGTAAGACAGTACTGTATTTGACTTGAGGTTGTGGAGAAGACTTCTAAAATTAATTAATAGCACTAGGATTATGAGCGTGTAGTTGGCTAGAAGTCTGTAATATTACAGGGTGGAAAACTCAGAGTATGGGGTTTTAGAATATAGAAATAAATATGAAGTAAGATAGAAGTTTTAGAGTAGAAGTTGTTCTTTTTTACTTTTTTCTTCTTTCTTTTTCATAGGTTTGGGCGATGTTTTGTAATTAAACAGAAAAGTCTACATTATAGGTTTGAGAGATTAGTTATTAGGTTAAAAGGAAAATAATCTAAGTGTTATTTTTTAATTAGACAGTTTAGCCTTAAAAGACTTTGTAACAAAAGATAGCTACTTTGTGTTTTGCTAATGAAAGACTGTAGAACTCATAGTTGTGAGGTTGTTTCACTGACAAAATATAATAAACACATGAGTCTAAACATGAAATACATTAATAAAGACAAGAGACAGATCTGCTAAGATGCAATAACTGCACATGGAGGTGCAGGAAATGTGGCTAAAGGTGTGTTTGAGTCTCACCAGCCTGGAGCTCTCTGAGAGCTTGAGAGAAGGGCAGCAGGCAAAAGCAGCACCTCGGGAGCAGAGGGTGACATGTGGTAACCAGCAACAGCCCCATGCCATGCCCAAGTGACACAGAAGCCAACAAGTGCCACCAATTCTCACCAGAAACACATGCTGCCTCGCTGTGCCCTGGCACAGCCAGCCAGCAGAGCTCCTCAGCTCAGAGGTTTGGGAAAGGCACTGGCCCAGCAGGATTCCAGGGGGCAGCTGACAGGCTGAGCCGCTGCTCCTCAGAAATGTGGCACTTTTTATACACCCTCCCCACCACCCCTGGCCCTGCTCCTGCACAGCCACGTGAGGCCAGTGGTGCCAAAGCCCTGCAGCCCCAGGCAAAGCCAACCCACCCCCAAGCAGCCCAGCACAGCCCTGAGCCTCCGGATTAAGGTCATCAAGCACTTGTGGTACAAAGGTGGAGCCACAGCCCGGGGGAGGGACACGGGCACTGGCACAGGGCTCTGCTGGCACACCTCACGTGCCACATCACCTGTCCTACTGCCTTGGAGCCTGTGCTTCCACAGGAGGAAGGAGTCAGGAGAAGGAAAGGCGGTGCCCAGCCTGTATGTGGTCACGAGTATCAGAACATCATAAATTGTTTGGGTTGGAAAAGCCCTTTGAGATCAAGTTCAGCTCCTCCCCCAGCACTGCCAAGGCCACCACTAGCCACACCCTCAAGTGCCACATCCATGTGGTTTCTAAATTCCATCAGGGATGGGGACTCCATCACTACCTGGAGTAGCTGTGCTGAGGCTGGAAAATCCTTTCCTTGAAGAAACTGCTCCCAATATCCAACCTAAATCTCCTCCAGAGCAGCCTGAGGCAGCTTCCTGTTATCCTGTCCCTTTTTCCATGGGAGCAGAGCCTGACCCTCACCTGGCTGCATCCTCCTGTCAGAAGCTATAGAGAATGAGAAGGTCTCCCCTCTCCCAGGGCTCCATTCTCTTCCCCAGCTAAATCCCTTGCCCTGGACACGCTCCCTCAATGTCCCTCTTATCAGGAGGGGCCCAGAACTGTCCCCAAGACTGGAGGTGCCCCAGCAGTGCCCAGCTGGGACAGCCCAGGTGCCACTGGCCTCTTGCCCACCTGGGCTGGTGTTGAGCCACTGCTGACCAACACTCCCCTGGCCTCTCCAGCCCCTCTGCCTCACCCTGGGGTGCTTCATGGGGCTGTTGTGACCCAAGGGAAGGACCTGGCACTTGGCTTTGTTGATCCTCACGCTGATGGTCTCAGCACATCGATCCAGACTGTCCCAATCCCTCTACAGAGCCTTCCTGCTCTCCAGCAGATCCACATCCCACCCCACTTGATATCCTCTGCGAGCTTACTGGAAGTGCACTCAGCCCTCTCAGGTCTCTCACAAGGACATGAGCTGACACCCTTCAAACCAATACACAGGTGCCATAGCAGCCACAGCATGAGAGGCACAGGAGGACCTGAGTGAGCTCAGCATCCCCTCTCTGCTGTGGAGAAACACACCTGGGGCTGTCAGGTTCTGCAGCTGCAAAAACAATGAACCTCTCTGTAATCCTAAAGGCCTCAGTCCTTGACCCTTCACTAACTGATGCTACTGTCACCTGCAAAAAAAGGAGCATCCGAGGGGAAAGAAAAGATCAGGAGTGGTGAAGTCACAGAAGCAGCTGCCCAGGTCCCTTCTCTAAGCTAGCTCTAAACCCAAGTGCCCTGGAAGAGGGGCAGGGGGTACCTTGCTGCCTGCCACCAGCTGCTCCACCTGTGCTCCAGTGAGGAAAGGGCCAACCAGTCCCCTCCCACTGCAGGAAAAGCCTGCCTTTGGCTCAGGAATCACCCAAATGTGCAGATGTGCAGAGGTGTGGTCACCAGAGAAGTGCCCATGGGGCCAGGGCCAGCTCCATTCAGCTATTCTGCTCCAGGCCAACCCCCATGACTGCAGTCCAGGGGCACAGGGGAGAAACTCACACCAGGCCTTGTGGTGTGACCCCACCAAGCAGCCCAGAGCAGGGCCCGGGGCAGGGACGTACCTGATGATGGTGTGCATGCCCCGCACCTGCGGCGTGCTCTCCAGGACGCTCAGAGTCTTTGGCAGGGGCTGTCCTTGGTGGGCGGAGGCCAGGGCTGCCCTGCAGGGAGGAAGGGGCTCAGAGCTGTGCAGCACACGCACACCCACAGCCCTGGGCCCTTGGAGGGACACGGCCCTGCCAAAGGAAGGCTCCAGAAGAACCCCTCTGAAAGGTCAGCACTGTGCTTGGCCTTCCCGCCTGGATCCTGAGGAATGCCCCAAGTCTGGCACCCCAGAGCTGGACTACCCAAAAAGACTGGGGTGAACCTCCCAGACCACACACACTGCTGCTGCAGCCTCTGCAGGGCAGGACATTCCCCTGCACCCTGGGACCGGGCTGTGCACCACAAGGGACAAGGGCTGTCCTGCTCAAAGGGGACATGAACTGCCAGGAACAGCGACCCTGCAGGGCATTTCTCCCACAGAAGTGAGCAGCCCAGGGTAACTCAGGAGCCAGGACAGGAGCAGGGCAGGGAGCTGGCCACATGCATCAGCCACAGTGTGGGACGTGTCACACAGAGCCCAGAGCTGCAGCCACACAAGCCCTAAGGAGCTGACCACAGCCCCTGCAGCACTGGGGAGGAGCAGCTACGCTCAGGCACCTCAGCAAGCTCTGCCAGCAGGGACACGGAGGCAGCAAGACTCGGAATCCAGTGGGGGCCAGCAGCCCCCCAGCCCAGAAGAGGCCCCTCTGCAGCGGCGGGTCCCACGTACCTGACTGTAATCTCGCGCTGGGTGGTGCAGGGGTCACCGGCGCAGCACAGGGGAACAGGAAGGACACCCTGTCAGTCACTCACAGCCACCACCACAGCCCAGTGGCTTCCCACCCTCCTCCCCAGTGCCCACTTCACAGATCTGCTCCCCCAGGCACCATGCTGGGGCCTTTTGAGAAGAGAGGTGATATCAAGACCCCCCCAGGTGCTCCAAGAGCACAGGTCTGTGTGCAGCCACATCCTGCCCTCTGCATGCAAGGCCCTTCTCCTCCCAGCCCTGGCTCACCTTTTCCAGCTGGCTGTGCACGTGCTGCACAATGAGGTCCAGCGCCACAAAGTTTTCCCCACCTGAGGGTGAAGCAGAGGAGGCAGGTGGGGAAAACCCTAACCCCCTGCCCCACAACACCCGCTCCCCACGCCAGGCTCGGCTCTGGCCTCACCCCTGGGCACCACGATGTCGGCAACCTGCACGGTGGGCTCGATGTACTGCTCGAAGGCCGGCTTCACAAACTTGTTGTACTGCTTGATGACGCCCGCGACGTCGCGCCCGCGCTCCATGATGTCGCGCTGCAGCCGCCGCACCAGGCGGATGTCGGAGTCCGTGTCCACAAACACCTTCATGTCCAGCAGCTGGAAAACTGGGAGGGGTGAGCACCCCCTATGCAGCTCTCACCGTACCTGCGTTACTCCCCTGCACCGCCCCGCAGTGGCACCCGGCATGACCTCCCCTGAGGGCTCTGACACCTCCCCAGCAAGCGCAGGGACCTGTCCCTGCACAGCCCCACTGCTGCAGTGACACCCGGCATCACCTCCCCTGAGGGCTCTGACACCTCCCCAGCAAGCGCAGGGACCTGTCCCTGCACAGCCCCACTGCTGCAGTGGCACCCAGGCCAGCGCCTGTCCTGCTGCAGCACATCCCCTCCGGGCCAGCGGCCACCTGAGGCAGCGATACCTTGAGCAGCTCCTTGTTGGCGAAGGCCAGGATCCCCTCAAACACGATGACGTTGGCCCCATACACTGTTTTCTGCAGGCAGACAGGATCTGGGTTTGTCCTGTTTCTCTCACACGCCACAGCAGCACCAACACTGACACGCAGACAGGGCACTGACCCCCCTGGGGTATCACCACTGTGCTGGGGCTCCCCATAACTGTCCTGCAGCACCCAATGCCTTGGAGCCAGTTGATCCCTGTGCATGATGCTCCAGGCCAGGACAGACCCTGAACCTTGCTCTAGATCCCAAGCCTCTGCTCACTGCTATCCTCCCAGCACCTCTCTATCTGCTATCCTCCTCACCTCATATCAGCACTGGCCTGTTTGCACATCCACCCACAGTCTCTCCCGAATGAGTCCCCCACTCCTGATGACCCCAGCTGTCCCCTCCCTTCAGCCCTCCAGGGCCCAGAGGGGTTCACCCCAAGCCTCTGCTCACTGCTATCGTCCCAGCACCTCTCCACACTGAGTCCCTCCCTCATATCTGCAGTGCCCTGTTTGCACATCCACCCACAGTCTCTCCCGAATGAGTCCCCCACTCCTGATGACCCCAGCTGTCCCCTCCCTTCAGCCCTCCAGGCCCTGCAGAGGCATTCCCCCTTCCCGGGACCCTGAGCCAGGCCCAGCCCGACCCCTGGCACCCACCCACTCGCGGCGCCGGCTGTGCGTGGTGAAGTCGTACACCGGCACCTTCACGCTCTTGCCCTTCTTGAGCTTGCGCAGGACACTGACGAGCAGCTCGAAGTCAAAGGCATCGGGGTGGTCGAAGTTGTAGTCGCTGCGGGCTGCCAGCGCCTGCTGCCCCTCATCCAGCACCTGCAGGCACCGGCGGCGCTCAGCACCGCGCCGGACACCGGGACACCCAGCACCGCGCCGGATCCCGGCACCCACGGGCGCCAGCCCTGCTCAGAGCCGCGCCCGCTCCCTGCACCGCGAGCACCGGCAGCGCCCGGCGGCACAGCGGAACCGCGGGCGCGGCACGGCTCAGCGCTGCGCCGCCCGCACCTTGTAGAAGGAGTCCATGGAGAGCAGCACGACCCAGGGCACGTCCAGCGCCTCGATGATCCGCGTCGCCACCGTGGTCTTGCCCGAGGCGCTGCCGCCGCACAGGCCTGCGGGGAGCGGCGGGGCGGCGCCCCGGCCCGGATCCGTCACGGCCCCGGATCCGGCTCCGGTTCCAGCCCGGTCCCGGTCCCGGTCCCGGTCCCAGCCCCTCCCTGGCCGACCCTCGGGCCTCGTCCCACCACTTCCGACCCTGGCCCCGGCCCGGCCTCCATCCCCTCCCCGGCCCGTCTCGGCTCCATCGCCATCCCCGGCCCGGCCCCGTCCCGCCGCTCACCGATGACAAAGGCCTCATCCACGGGCGCGCCGGTCTCGCTGTACCACGGCGGCCGCCCGGCCGTGTAGATAGTCCGTTTGCTGGTGCGCAGCAGCGGCGGCTCCGGCTTGCACTGGCTGGCGGTGCGGCGCCGCGGGGCCGGGGCGGGCGCCAGCGGCAACCGGCTGAGCAGCGAGCCCACGCGGCGGGGCCGGTGCCCGCGGTGCCGCTCGCTCCCGGGATGGAGCCCCGTGAATGGACCGGCACCGAGAGCGCCCGCCTGGTCAGCCCGCGGGGCGGCCGCGCCGACGGCAGCCTCCGCCTCAAGAGGTACCGCCGGCACCGGCACCCATCACCGGCACCCATCACCGGCACCCATCACCCCGGCATCCATTGCCCCGGCACCCATCACCCCGGCACCCATCACCGCGCCACCCATCACCCCGGCACCCATCACCCGGGCACCCATCACCCCGGCACCCATCACTCCGGCACCTCATCACCGGCACCCATCACCCCGGCACCCATCGCCCCGGCATCCCATCACTGGTACCCATTGCCCTGGCACCCATTGCCCCGGCACCCCCACCACCGCCAGCACAACTCCATCACCGGCGCCTCCGGCACCGACGGTGCTCCCATCACCGGCACCCCCATCGCCCCGGCACCTCCGACACGCCGGTCACCGCCGGCACGTCCACCAGCACCGGCACACCATGGTCCCGACAGCCCCATCACCGGCGCTAGCACCTCCACCATCGGCACCCCCATCACCCTGGCACCACCACCCGCGGCACCCCGTCACCCCCGGGGTCCCCGGCAATTCCTCGCACCGTCACCTCCATTACCTCCCGCATCTGCAACCCCCGGTCCTCCCGCACCCGCTCTGCCGGCACCTGCTCGCCCATCATCCCTGGCACCTCCATCGCCCCCATCGCCCTCGGCTCCCCCGGCACCCGCAGCCCCCGGCACGCCGCGCAGCTCCCACCCCCGGCACCGGCACCGGCACCGCCGGCACGTCCGTCCCCGCCCGCGCCCGTGCCTTCATCCATCCGAGCGGACACGGCACCTCCGCAGTCCCCGCGCCAGCCCTGACCGTCCGCCACTTGCACCGTCACCCCGCCACCGGCACCTCCGCTCAAGCGGAACCAGTCCCACCGTGCGCCAGCCTCGCCCCCCCTCGGGTGTCCGTCCCGCACCTATCGGCGCCCAAACGTCTCCCACGCACCCGGTGCCATCCATCCATCACCCGCCCACACCGGTACCGTTCATCCGTGAGCCCCCGTCCCGGTGGGCTGCCCGTCCCCGCTCCCGCACTGCTGTCCCACGCACCGGGACCCGGCCCCCGCCGCCCCTTCCCCACGCCCCGTCTCCGCACCGGTGGCACGTCCCGCAGCCTGCCCCGGGCGCAACACCTCGTTCCCACCCGCAGCTCCCCGCGGGTACCCGCGCCAGTCCCGTCTTGGGTTCCGGCGGGAGCCCCGGGCCACCGCCTCCTGTCGCCGCCGCTCCCGTGGCTGCTCGTCCCGCTGGGGGGTTCGGCCGGTGCCCCACCGACTGCCCGGCTGCATACAGGAGGGCAGCAGCAGGACCCTCGGGGGGTCTGGGCAGGAGCCCCGAGCCGGTGTTACCGGCAGTGACCCCCGCCCCCAGTCTCTTCACAGGCTCTCCAGACCCCTCAGCACTGGCGGCTCCCCCGGCTCCTGATCCCCGCTGCCGCTGCAGCCCCCCGACCCCCAGCCCCGGGCAGGGCAGGCTCCAGGCCCGCCAGCAGCTGAGCGTCGCCTGCGCCGTCTGCTGCCTCTTCATGGTCGGGGAGGTGATAGGTAACAGCGGCGGGGCCGGGGTGGGGGGCTGCCGGCGGGCGGCGGGGTGCCAGCTGCTCTGTGCCCGCAGGAGGCTACCTGGCACACAGCCTGGCCATCATGACGGACGCAGCCCACCTGCTGACGGACGTGGGCAGCATGTCCGTCAGCCTCTTCTCCCTCTGGGTCTCCAACCGCGCTCCCACCAAGAGCATGACCTTTGGCTGGCACCGCTCAGGTGAGCTGAGGGGCTCCGGGGGACCCCCACTGCCGGGGTGGGGCTGATGGGTCTCACCCCACAGAGACACTGGGTGCGCTGGCCTCTGTCCTCTCCATCTGGGTTGTGACCGCGGCCCTGGTCTATCTGGCGGCCGCCCGCATCATCAGCAACGACTACGAGATCGAGGCGCGAGCCATGCTGGCCACGTCCGCCTGCGCCGTCGGCGTCAATCTGGTGTACGTCCCACGTGTGCACCCGTGTTCCCTGCGCCCCATCAGCCGAGTCCTGCCCCCTGTGCCCCTGGAACTCCAACTGTGCCCCCAGGTCACTTCATGTCCCTGTGCACCAGCCTTGAGTCCCCAGGCGCTGCCACCCCCACATTCCCTGTCCCCCATGTGCTCGGGGCTTCCAGTCCATGTGCCTACATCCCCACACCCCACATTCCCTAGTCCCCTAAGCAGTGCCTCCCAAGCCCTGTCATGAGCCCCAGGACCAATTCCTGCCCTGTTCCTGCACCTTCCAGCCCTGCTGCACCTCCAGCCCCACTCCTCCCGCTGTCCCCAGACCCAGGTGTGACTGCCTGTGCCCCCTCTGCCTGAGCAGGGCCAGCAGGGCCCCCACACCCTGTCAGTGTGGCACTGAGCCAGCCCTGCTCTTTCCAGCATGGCCTACATCCTGCACCAGTCCCCTGCAGGCCACGGCCATGGCACGGGGGCCTACGAGCAGCTGGAGAGCTCTGTGGCCTGCCAGCCCAGCTGCAGCCCCCTGCCCGGCAGCACCAGCGTGCGCGCAGCCTTCGTCCACGTGGTGGGTGATCTGCTGCAGAGCGTCAGCGTCCTCGTGGCTGCCACCATCATCTACTTCAAGGTGCCCGGGCTGGATGGCCCCAGTGCTGCCCGTGGGAGCAGCTCTCCCAGTGCCACGCAGGGTGCCACGTGGGCTCTGCCCCCAGCCTCACAGAGACCCTGCTCTCTGCAGCCCCAGTGCAAGATCGCAGACCCCATCAGCACCCTCTTCTTCTCGGTCTTCGTCCTTGGCTCCACCATCACGATCCTCAGAGACGTCTTCAGGGTCCTCATGGAAGGTGAGCAGTGAGTGAGAGGGGTGCGAGACTGCAGGTGCAGGGTGGGCACAGGGGCTACTGGAGCTACATCTGCCTCAGCACTTTGCCCATGAGGCAGCTCGCCTCCCCTGTGCCTCCCCTGCCCCACCTGAATCCCCCCAGTTCCTCCTCTCCACCACAGCCAGGTGCATTGGCCCCAAGGTGAGGCCTGTCTCACCCCAAGGCCACCATGCCCAGCCTGGCTCCCCTGGGGAAGCCCCAGCCCCAGTGGCTTCCCCCGGGAGGCCTCACCCAGGTGGGTGCTGTGTCCGGGCCCAAGGGTGGCCCCGTGTGACCAGGTGGCGCTGGCAGGGGCGCCGCGGGGCCTGGAGTTCGATGCGGTGAAGGAGGTGCTGCTGGGGGCCCGCGGGGTGCGGGGTGTCCACGACCTGCACCTCTGGGCGCTGACGCTGAGCCACGCCGCCGTGTCGGTGCACGTGGCTGTGGGTGAGTGACCCGCACAGGGCAAGGCTGGGTGCCATGGGGGCCACCGGCCGTGCCAGGAACGAGCCCCCTGCCCTGCTGCCCCCAGATGCCGGCGCTGACACTGAGATGGTGCTGCAGGAGGTCACTGCCCGGCTCCAGAGCAGGTTTGGCTTTGCCTCGTGCACGGTACAGGTGGAGCAGCACCAGGAGGAGTCAGCGGGCTGTCCCCACTGCCAGGACCCCCGAACCTGAGACCCCCCCTGCTGCTATGTTGGGCCAGACATGGCCCTGGCCCCAGCTCCTTGTGCTAGAGCCGGGCAGTGCTTGAGATCCCATCCCCTCCTCTACCCACCCCATGGCTGCGGAGCCGTGGGGTGGGATGGTGACTCCAGTGTGGTGTCCTGGGGGAATGGACACATGGCCTGGCCTGGCACGGGGGCTCCCTGGAATCTTCCACTCCCTGCTGTGCCACAGCTCCTGAGGTGGAATCCTGCCCCACCACCCATCCCCAGGGAGCCTGTCCGTCCTGGCAGGAAGGGACATCCCCCATGGGGGACCTCAGACCTGGCCTTGGCCCCGGCCCCCCACGCTGCTGCCTGGGCTCTGTCTGAATCCTCCTGTGCCTGGCCCTGACCCATTCCCTCTGTTGAGTCGTGCCTGTGCCCCTGGTGTCCATCTGTCCATCTGTGCCAGCAGCGGTGCCAGCGCTGCCAATAAATGTGTTGGAGCAGCAGCAGCAGTGCAGCAGACAGAGAGGCATGGGGAGGGAACTGGTGGAGTTGCGGGTGGGCCCCTAGAGCCAGAGCTACCAGCCATGCCCGTCCCGGTGCCAGTACCACCACAGCCATACAAAACCAACCACGTTTATTCTGCACAGCTGAACACGAGCTCAATGTGAGCGACTCCACAGCCCCCAGCCCCTCCCTGCCCTCTGTGGGGATGGAGGCGAGCACAAGCACAGCTCCACGCTGGTGGAGCCCACAGAGCTTCCACAGGGTCACACCCACAGCTCAGCCCCGGACACGCCAGGTCCCACAACCCCTGCCCAGCTCAGAGCAAACAGTGCAGACAGACCTTTCCAGGCCCAGAGCATGAGGACGAGTGTCCAGAGCATCCCAGGGAACGGCTGGGAGCAGCTGTCCCTCCTGCAGCAGACGCCCATCAGGAAAGAGCACCGAGGGCCCACAGCCCCATGCCAGCCCAGCTGGCCCCAGCCCCAAGCCCTGCCCAGGGTGAGCACATGGCAGCGCGAGGGACACACACCCCTACTCGGCTGGCAGCAGGGAGTGCTCAGGAGGGGCAGGGCTGCTGGGCGTGTCCCCATAGAGGACGCTGAAGCGGGCCTGGCACTCTGGGAGCAGCTGGTGGCCCACGCTGGAGGCCAGCCCTGCCAGGCAGTGTGCCCGCACAATGCCCGCCTGCCCGCCCGACACCAGCCACCCCTGCGAGTCCAGGTTGGGGCTGAAGCGCACCTGTGGAAGAGAGGAGCTCCTAAGGGACGGGGCTGGGGCGCTGGGACTCGGCCCCAGAGCAGAGCGGAGCCCCCCAAGCGCTGGGCTGGGGCTCACGCTGGCCCACTGACCTTGTGGAGGGCCTCCAGCTGCAGGCGGTCGAGGCTCAGCTCTGCCTTCAGCTCCTGCACGTGCATCCGGCGCATGGGCTCCCGGCTCGCCAAGTTCTGGAAGCTGCGCTGCAAAGCGTGGCACCACCTTGGGCTGCGGGCCCGAGGCAGCAGCAGTGCTTGCAGCATCACTCAGCCCTGCCCGAGGTAAGGGGCTGCCCCGACGCCCCAGCAGCACCTCCCGGCCCTGCCACAGCCCCAGGAGCCCTGCTCACGGGCCAGACCCTGGCTGCCCCGTCCTCTCCTACCAGGTCGGTGTCCTGGAATCGGATGTAGCTCCTGGCGACCATGTCACTGTAGCGATGGGTCCTGGGCAGGGCCTGCTCGCTGCCCTCGCGCCCGTCAGGGCTGCACGGCAGCAGGTCAGCTTTGTACACGGGCTGTGGGTGAGAGGCGGCTCAGGGCAGGGCGGACACAGACCCTGCTGCTCCTCTGCAGACAGGACCACCAGGCACCGGTGGGATGGGGGCCCAGGACAATTCCTATGGTCTCCCTGCCCCTGCTGGCCCCGTGTGCAGGGCTGGGTCCCCCGGGCACGATGGTCTCTTACAAATCTGCGGTCCGAGGAGCGCTTGATGTTGAGGGGGTTGACAGCCAGGTCAGGCAGCACCGCTGCCACCAGCTCACCGGTGATGTCACCCGCAGCTACTGTGTTCAACCAGTCCGAGCCAGAGATGCTCTGCAGGGACAGAGGGCTGGAGGGCACGGGGTTCCCACCACAAGCCCCAGCCCCAGCCGGGTCTGGCCTGGCCACTGGCACAGAGTGGCCCTACACTGGCCCTTACCCACACGGTGCCCTTGCGAGGGGCCACAAAATAGGCCTTGAAGCCCAGGTACCCAGCGTCGATGTAGTGGATCCCACAGAGCCCGTACCTGTGGAGGAAGGCACAGAATGAGGCCTGGGGTGCCTGACTCTGCTGTCACCAGGAATGCAAGAGCCAGGCACAGCCCACCTCCCCACAGAACTGGCCCAGGGTGAGGGGGCTGTTCTTGCTCCAGCAACATGTTGTAGAGTCCAGAGCAAGCAGAGCCAAGGCAGCTCCCAGAGGCCAAGAACCCACTGAGTTCCCAAACCCCTTTAGCAGCACACCTGCTGCCCAGTCCAGGGGTAGGCCATCCCCTGGTCCACCTGCCTCTGCCTCAGGCTGGCATGGCAGAGGGGATGTCCTGCTTTGCTGCTGCGGTGTGACACAAAACAGCAGAGCCCGTCCTTGCTGTGGCACAGCTGGACAGCCCCAAGGAGAGGGAAGCCAGAGGGGCCCCTGGGAAGCTGGACCAGGTCCTGGCAGCAGGACTGGCCCCCAGCACTCACGGGGCGTAGCAGTTGTCCTGGGCCACAGTGATGCCGTTGTAGGGCAGCAGCCAGGCCACCTCGGTGCTCAGGAACCGCTTGATGCTGTTGATGGGCTCGTAGAGCCGCCGCAGGTCCCAGAACTTGATCTTGCGATCGCTGCCCACCGTGACCAGGAAGTTGCTGAGCAGCAGGAGAAAGGCAGCACTGAGAGCCCTCCCAGGGAGAGGGAAGCTGGACCAGGTCCTGGCAGCAGGACTGGCCCCCAGCACTCACGGGGCGTAGCAGTTGTCCTGGGCCACAGTGATGCCGTTGTAGGGCAGCAGCCAGGCCACCTCGGTGCTCAGGAACCGCTTGATGCTGTTGATGGGCTCGTAGAGCCGCCGCAGGTCCCAGAACTTGATCTTGCGATCGCTGCCCACCGTGACCAGGAAGTTGCTGAGCAGCAGGAGAAAGGCAGCACTGAGAGCCCAGCACGGAGCCGTGCCCTGGCCCACCACAGGGCCCAGGCGGCCCCAGTCTTGCAGTGACCCAACTGCCCTCACCCTGGAAAGCCCAACCCAACCTCCCTGGTGCTGCAGAGCGCCAAGTGCCATTGGCACCACGGCCTCGCAACCCCTTCTTGACAAAAGGAAGAAGTTCCTCTCCTGGCAGCATCTGTGCCTGCTCCTGCCCTTACCTGTCAGCTTTGCACCACTCAATGCTCCGGACTGCCTGGTCATGGGCCAGAAAGCACTGGAAAGGGTAGAGCTTGAGGGAGGCGTCAGGCTGGTGCACGCACTGCAGCAGGGATTTGGTGAGCAGGTTCCACACCGCCACGGTGCCTGTGGAAAGACTCGTGTCCATCAGGCACTGCCAACGGCACAGGTGAGCAGCACAGGCAGGGCTGCAGGAGCTGCAGAGCATGGCAGCCAGGCTGGAGGCAGGGCTGGGGCTGGGGCACAGGTGCTTCAGTGGGGGACCAGCAGCAGCACAGGCAGGCCTGCAGGAGCTGCAGAGCATGGCAGCCAGGCTGGAGGCAGGGCTGGGGCTGAGAGCGGGTCAGGACAGAGGCAGGACACAGCAGCAGCACAGGCAGGGCCATGGGACACGGTGGCCAGGCTGGAGCTGGGGCTCCAAGCAGACAGCATGGTGGCAGGTCCTGGCAGCATAGCACAGAGCTGTGGATCACTGCAAGCCTAGCAGAAAACTCTCTCCAGGCAAGCTCAACAGATGTGGATAAGCCCAGAGCAACAGACAGGGACAACCAGCAACCAGCCTGGCAGTATGTCAGAACAACAATAGCCAGCCCAGAGAAGCCTTCCCCTGACCCAGGGCTGGGCAGAGGTGCCAGCACCAGCTGAGGCTGAGCAGTTGAGGCTCCAGTGCCTCTGCCAGGGTGAGGGCTGCTCCCCAAGTGCTGCCACAAGGCACAGAAAGAGACTCACCGTCATAAAACCCTGCTGCCAGGTGATGGTGGGGCTTGGAAGGCATCCAGGAGAGACTGAAGCACTGTCCACACTCAGATCCATTACCTGCCTGGATGGAGCCCACCTGAAGTGTGGCAATGCACTGCACCTGGGAGCCAAGGGAGAGCCCTGGGTCACAGCTCTGCACCAGTGCCATCCATGCCCCAAGAGCAGGATGCCTGGGGTGGGAGCGCGACACTGCTCTGCCCCTCCAACACTCTGCAGGTGCCAGGGCTCCCCAGGCTCTGCCACCTGCACCGCTGGGGGCTTGCCGGGTGCCAGCCCTGACAGGGATCACCATGGCAGGGAACACTGACCTTGCAGATAAGGTGCTTGTGGAGGGACCCATCTAGAAGAGAGCAGAAGGGGGTCAGGGCAGGCTTTGGCTGTCCTGGGAGCTCCCTGCCTGGAGCCTGGATTGCAGCTCCTCACGGCCCTGGCCAGGGCTCCCAGTCTCTGTCCTGCCATTCCCCTGGAGCAGTGTCCCCAGCACAGCAGGAGCTGAAGCACAGGGAGGAGCAAACTGGTGGCAGCAGGACTCCCAGGAGCCAGGCCTGCCTGTGCACTGGAGAAAGCAGCCCCTGAAACATGCCACAGGCAGAGATGATAGGCTCCTGCCCCACCATGGCCGGCACCAAAGCTGAGGTGACACGGTGACACACAGGGGCCAGACCTGACTCTGAGCACTCCAGGGAAGCAGAGCAGCTGTGCAGGATATCTGCTCCATGGCTGACAGGACTGGAGCAGGCAGGCAGTGCTCCTGGGGAGGGCAGGCTGCAGAGACCCCACACCAAACAGCTCAGGGCAGGATACCCACGGGACCACCACGCACCAGCTCTGTCTAACAGAGAATCTGTCCCCTGAACAAGAGTGCTGTGGGGACCTGTCCCACATCCATCGGGCCTGGGGTCCCTGACGCCCAGTGTGGGGCTGTCCTGCAGCACAGCGAGCACCAGACAGGCACATCACAGCCTGGAGCCTGGCAGCCGTGGGGGGAGACACGGAGGAGCTGTGCATCCTCCTTGGCACAGCTGCGGCAGCCAGGATGCAGAACGGACACCAGCCCCAGCTCTGCCAGGCAGAACACAGGACTGCGGGTTCCCAGCCAGCACAGCCCCCCAGTTTGGGACCCCCAGAGGGCCTGTCGGCACAGCCTGGCAGTGATCCCGTGGCTGGATGGCAGCGCTGCAGCCCAGGCTGAGGCGCAAGCACCGCGCGTGCAGCCGCAGCTCCGGCAGCGGCCGGGGGGGCCCGTCCCGCCGTGCCGGGGGGGCTGCGGCAGCGCAGGCACAGCCAGCACGGGGGGGCACAGGGAGCCGTTCCCTGCTGCCCGCGGGGGAGTGCTGCCTGCCGGCCACGGCTGAGCGCCCGCCGCCAGCACGCGCGGCCATCAATCCCGCTGGCTCGGCACAGTCATTACAGGCACCATTAGCCCCGCCGGCACAGCCCTCCTGTCCTGTGCTGACACACAGACACACTGCAGGGAGCAGCTCTGGCGGCAGGGAGATGGGGAATGGCTGGGCACACTCTCTGGGCTGCACCCCCACACCCTGCACCCCGCTGTGGCCACAGTGATGCTGCTGAGAACCCCCTCCCAGGGCCCAGCTCCTGGGGGCTGCCTGGGAGCTACATCCCAGCCAGGCTGCTGCAGTGCCCCTGAGACACAACCAAAGCAGCACTCTGCACGTGGCCTCTGGTCACACAGGCTGCGGGTAACGTTGGAGCTCTTCTCCACTGGAATTCAGCAATGGAGTTGTGGAAGCCATTGGAAGCAAGGCTTTGGCACTGAGGCTTGGATCTCTGGGCACAAGGGTACTCAAAGCAGGCCCCCAGCACCAAAAAGCAGCCTGGGATCCCACACTATACCTGTGGCAGATGCCAGGCTGGGGGCAGCAGGGTCCCAATCTCGGGGATCAGGTGGGCTCACTTCCCCACCATGCAGCCCCCAGACCTGCTGGCAGCTCCCCAGCACAGGAGGGTCCCAATCTCAGGGAGGTGGGCTCACTTCCCCACCATGCAGCCCCCAGGCTGGGGCACAGCCCTGCTGGCAGCTCCCCAGCACAGCAGGCTCCTGTGCACAGAGGAGCCCAGCCCGGGGCTCGCAGTCCCACCCTGGCACAGGTGGAGGAGGGCCAGGACGCCCCTGCTCGGCGGTGTGGCTCTTCCTACCTTTTACCTGGGTTGTCTTGGCGTGGTGCAGGGCCTCGGGGTGCGGCAGGGCGTACACCACCACCCTGCCATCTGAGAAGGCAGCGGCCAGCAGGCCCAGCCGGCTCATCTGTGGGTGCTGGGGATGGACAGATGGGCTCAGACATGGGGTCACCTCCCAGGACCCCTGGGGAACCCGGGGAAGCCCCCGAGCAGCACTCACCATCCGGGCTGCAGTGGGTGGCTCCCAGGCACCACTGGGGCAGAACTTCATGTCCCACACACAGCCGTAGTCAGCAGCGATGGCATAGGCCAGCCTGGCTTTGCTGGGAGAGCTGTGGGTGTGAGTTTGGCCATGAGTAACACGGCAGCTGGTGCCCAGCAGCTCCAACACACTCCAGTGTACACCACTAGCAGAGCTGGCCACCAGCACAGCCTCCTCGGGTTCAGGCTGTGGCTGGGACTCTGGGAGAGGACAAGCCTCACCACCCACGCAGCCATGGAGGGACACAAGATCGAGGCAGGCCCCAGCCCCAGGCCTGGCCACTCACCCCTGCTCCGTCTGCAGCGTGCCCAGGTCCCAGAGCTGCAGGAGGCCAGGGCCTGAGTGAAGCCCAGACACGCTGTGCGTCTCCTCCATGCTCCTGTGGCAGGACAGGGCCACGTACTGCGGGGCTGCGGAGCCCTCCGGGGTCGGGCACCACGCCATCGCCCACACCGGGCCGCCCACGAAGAAGGAGACATCCAGGCGCTCTGGGTGGGGCTGCAGAGAGCTGAACCTGTGGGTGGAAAGGGGTGAAGGCTCCTGCAGAGCTGGGCCAGGGGCTGGTGGGACCCCAGGGCACGGCACGGGCTGGCTGCCCAACCCATGGGTGCAGCCCTGGGGTAACCCCTGGTCCCAGACAGGCCTGGGGACACCCTGACAGCCACTGCCACGCCAGGGGGGGACAGCCTGGCAGGCAACAAACAGCCTGCTGGCCTGGGGACACCCCATCACACACCTGTTCAACCTGTACAAGGCACCATCATCCTTGATGCCCTCACGCTGGACGGAGAAGAGCGGAGACTTCTCCTCTGCCGGCAGGTACGGGGCAGCCTCGCTGTGCAGGCACAAGTGAGAGGGGGTCTCCCAGCCCTCACCCAGTCACCCCAGCACAGCCCTGTGCCCCAGCACCATCCCAGCCCCCATTGCTGGCCATGCTGCTCCACAGCCACATCCAAGAGACCCCCAAAACCCACAGCACACACAGAGGGGTGTGGGAGCACAGGCCACCCATCCTCTTGCTCACCCCAGCCACTGCTGGGACCTGCCCCACTTCTCCTCTGGCCCTGCTCCCTCCCTGCTCCCAGGGTACCTGTCAGAGAGACACGTCCACCTGTGTGCCACTGGGATCCAGTCGGGGAACTCCCACTGCGAGTGCTTCTGCTCCCGCCTGCAGTGCATGCCAGACCTCAGCCACGGCCCTGCACCTGCCACGTCCAGCACCCCTCCCCACAGCCCCTCCCCAGGCACGAGCAGCACCCCTACCTGCACTACCTGCATGCTGTGGCACAGCCTCCCCTTCTGCAGCACAGCCCCTGCCCTCTGCAGCCCTCCCGACCCAACTGTGCCCCACCCCACCCAGCAGAATACTGACATTGCCAAGGCGCGTGCTCCTGCACTCTTATATCGGTGCCACTGATGGCACCAGGACACACACACTGCTCCCTGCAGCCCCCCTGAGCCTCGGGCACCCCGAGCTTCCACTCACAGGCTGCAGGTAAGGCTGGAGCTCTTCTCCACTGGGGCCATGATGGAGTTGTGGAAGCCATTGGGGGCGAGGCCTCGGCACTGGGGCTTGGATCTCTGGGCACAAGAGCAGAGTCAGAGCAAGCCCTGAGGGACCACCTGTCCCAAAGGAACCACCACAGCCCCCGAGAACAGAGCTATGCCCAGCCACTATCAGCACGCCACACTGGGCTGGAGACACGCAGCCCTGCTGTGGGAGCTGCCAGGAGGCCAGGACCCCTTCAGGAGCTGCCCCACCTCTCCCTGCTCCCTCTCCCAGAGCACCTGTCCCTGATCCTGTCCCCACTGGCCCTCACCCGGGGCTGCCACTGGCCTTGTGCCTCCCCTGCATGCCACCCCGTCCCAGCTGGCCTGCATGGGACAGCAGGGGCCCTGTGGGACAGCAGGGGCACTGGAGCTGTGCGTGCTGGGAACAGGCGAGCGGGGCCCAGGCAGAGCCCCAGCCCCTGCCCTCACCCCCGTGGCTGCCGTCCTCCCGCCGTGCCCGCGGGGTGCCTCCAGCTCCGGCTCCGACGCCTCGCTGAGCAGCGTGTCGCTGCCCTCCTCCTCCTCCTCCTCCGCCTGCAGCACCTCCTGCGAGGGCACGAAGTCAGCATCTCCTGCGGGGTCGTCGCTGTCCGCGTCCTCCTCCCTCCTCCTCCTCCGGCGCTTCCTCTGGCCGGGCTCGGGCGCGCCCTGGGCGGGAGCAGGGGGCTGGCACGCGGGCATCAGCTCCTCCGCCAGCTCCTGCAGGTACAGCAGAGCCCTGCAACGCCAGGGCAGCGCCCGCAGGTGAGCAGCAGCATGGCACAGCGCGGGCCAGCCCTGCCTCCCTCCCTCCAGGCCGGGCTCTGGGCACTGAACCCGCAGTCTCCCCCGCCCTGGACTCCCTGGAGCTCGCCCTGCTACCACCAACAAGCTGCTCCTGCTCTGTCAGGAACCAAGGAAATTCCTCCTGCCACAGGCAGCTGCTGCGCCCTGCCAGGGGCTCCTGGATCCAAACACATTCCCTAAAGTGGGAAAGGATTGGTCTGTGAGGCATCAGTACATCCCACCAACAGGGGACAAAGTCCTACAGGACAGACACTGAGACCCTCTGGGGAGGCAGATCCTTGAATCATGGAATCGTGGAATGGTTTGGGATGGAAGACTCTAAAGCTCATTCAGCTCCAACCCCGTGCCAAGGGCAGGGACACCTCCCACTAGACCAGGTTGTGCAAGGCCGGTTCAGCCTGGCCTGGAACACTTCCAGGGATGGGGCAGCCACAGCTCCTCTGGGCACCCTGTGCCAGGGCCTCAGTTAGGGAAGGGTTTCCTCCCTAACCAACGCTCACAGTGGGAAGCCACTCCCCTGTGTGCTGTCCTTACAGCCCCTTGTCCAAATGCCCTCTCCTGTCCCTCTGGGCACCGTAAGAGGCTCCACGGTCTCCCCGGAGCTCTTTCTTAGGCAGGCTGACCGCCCCAGCTCTCTCACGTGTCTCTCGAGCACAGTGCCCCCGGCCCCGGCTGTCACCCCCACTCACACTTTGGCCGCCCGCCTCTTGGGCCGCCCGCCCCGCGGGGTCTCGGCGCCGTCCCGCTCCTCGCCGCCGCCCAGCGCCTTGTCCACCCGGACGGGCTCGGGGGCCCGCGACAGCTCCAGCAGCAGCACCTCGGCCTTGCCCTTCCTGCCGCGCCGCCCGGCAGCCCGCGGCGCTGGCACTGCCCCGTTGGCGCTGCCCGCGGCCGCGCCGCCGGCACAGGCTCGGGGCCGCCCCGCTTTCCTCGGGCATTGCGCGGCTCCGGCTCCATGCTCACAGTCCGGACCCGCCGCCGGCTGCTCCTCCCCTGCCCCAAACACCGCAATCAGCGCAAGGCCCCTCGGCACGCTCGGTGTCCCGCAGCGCCGCGGGCGGCGGCACCGGCTCGCGCCCCCGCCCCGGTACACACGGAGCGCTCTCTGCTCACCCTCCCGCTCCCCGCTGCGGCTCCGGCTCCGCCCGGCAGAACCCGAGCGTCGTCCCGGCCGCTCCCGGACACTCCGCTCCCGGCACGGCGGCCCGCGGGCGGCGCCTGACGCCATCGGGGCTCCCAGAGCCGCGGCCCCGGTGCGGGCCGCGCCGCCAGCACCGAACCGGAACCGGGGACGGCCAAACCGCTGACGTTACAAGGACGCGACGGGCGCGGCGTGGGCCGGGGCGTGAGCCGGCCCCGGCGGGGCGTGTCCATGCAAATGCTGTCCCGCCGCGCGGCATGCCGGGGCCTGTCCCGCGCCTGTCCCGCGCCCGGTGGTTAACAACAGAGCTGAACTTTATTGATAGGGAAGTAACTATTGGAGAATAAGGGTTCTGTTTCCTGCGGATCCTGACTCGCGCGCCGAAGCACTCGCGGTCCCTGCTCGCCGCGATGGTGACACGGCATTGCACAGCCCGGCCCTGCATCGAGGTTGTGGTTAACAACAGAGCTGAACATTATTGATAGAGAAGTAACTATTCGAGAATAAGGCTTCTGTTTCCTGCGGATCCTGACTCGCGCGCCGAAGCACTCGCGGTCCGTGCTTGCCGCTGATAGTGACAGGGCAGTGCACAGCCCGGCCCTGCATCGAGGACGGGGCGAGGGACACGGCAGCCGTGGGGTCTGGGACTGCGGGTGTGGGAGGCGGCGCGCGGGGGCTCTGGGATTCTCCGGCAGGACGGGAAAGCAGCGAGGGCAGTCCGGCCGTGCTCCCGGCGCGCGGTTCGAGGCTAGCCGTGGGTTCAGGGGCATCCCAGGGCGCTCGCTCGCGCCCGGGAGACATATCCCCATTCCCCGCAGTAATGGGCCAGCAGATCCCTAAAGGGGGCCTATGGACTGCTGCCATCGAGGCCGGGATGGTCCCGGCCTGTCCCACGCGGGGTCTGCAGGAGCAGGGAAATACCCCATGAAAGGGTTCCTCGCCGGGAGCGGGGTGCAGAGATGGTCCCGCTCGGTGAGCGCTGCCTGGGTCACACCCGGCTGAGTCCGGGAGTTCAGCCGGACTTACAGCAGGAATTTGACGCACCCCGAGTTGGACGAAGTCTCTGCCCCTGTCTGTCCCTTCTGCAAGGTCGGGGGGCTGGCCGGGACGCTAACCCTAGCCTTGCCATCCCACCGAGCACACAGTGGGGCTGGAGGCGCTTCCGGACCCACGGGCCGGAGCCTGGAGAGGCGAGGCTGGGCTGCTTCTGCACAGAGATGGGGCAGGGAAGGCAAGGCTGGGCCCTTCTGCACAGATGGAGATGGGGCAGGGAAGGCAAAGCTGGGCCGCTTCTGCAGAGATGGAGATGGGGCAGGGAAGGCAAAGCTGGGCCGCTTCTGCAGAGATGGAGATGGGGCAGGGAAGGCAAAGCTGGGCCGCTTCTGCAGAGATGGAGATGGGGCAGGGACCGGGCGCTGAGGCCCCGTGGAGTCGGGCTTGCAACACTGCTGCTGCGTCCGAAACCATGCTGAAACAACTGGGAATACCAACAAACAACGTGTGCACGCTACCTGTAGTTAACACCCTGATTACTCTCCCTCCAAACAACGAAATCAGGGAGAATGTGAACATGCTCTCCCTACCAAAGGTATGCAGTCACGCTGCACAGGCTGATGCCGCACGGGCCAGCACTCCCGGAGAGCAGGACCTGCAGTTCCATCCCTGCGCTGTGAGCCCGCAGCTCCCGCACGGCCGGGCCCGCACACGCGAGGTCTCCGCGCGGGCTGCGTCCCGTCATGCCGCGCGGCGGGGATAATTTGCATAGACACGCCCCGCCCCCGCCAGAACAGCGGTGCTATTTACATGGCCCCGCCCCCGCGGTCCCGGTGCCGGTGCCGGTCGGGCCGTGGGGCACCGCCGGTCGCGCTTCCCCGCCCCCGCACCACCCGCCGACCGGCCAGGCCCCGGGGAAAGCGGCCAGGGCCAGAGCGACCCGCGCTCTCCCCCACCAGCCCGGCTCGGGGGTCTGCCAGAAGCACAGCCCGAGTGCCACCGACTCGCCGAGGAGGGCAAGCCAGCGGCCATCACCACACTGTCATCGTTCCCCCAGAGGAGGGGCCTAGGGACGCGGAAGACCCGTCTGTGCTGCAGCATGGAGTGGGAGGAGAGGCCCCAAGGAAGGTGCAGAGCTGTGCCAGTGGTGACATGGATGACACAAGTGCCAGGGCTCTGCCACACCACAGATGGCACACACAGGGTACTGGGGCCTGGTTTATTAGTGTCCATGCAGCTGCTCTGACTACTGATCCACATTCTTAACGCGCAGGACCACAGGCACTGAGGTGCAGGGGATCATGCCCAAGTCTGTGATGACCAAATCCACCAGGTCTGGGGGCGTCACGTCGTAGACCAGGTTAAGAAGGCGTAGGGACTTGTTCTCTGCCCAGCCCCCAAGCTGGGCCTGGCCCTTCCGGAGCACGATCAGGTCATCAGGGTCATCTGCAGAGAGTGGAGAAGCAATCAGGACCAGGGGAGGGACAGCACCTCTCCATCCTGCCCCTGGAGCAGCACACACCACCACTGCCTGCCACGTGCCCCTGCCTGCAAGTGACCCCTTGCCCAGGAAGAGGGATGGCAGGGCCGAGCACTGTCATGGTCCACAGCAGGGACTGGGAGAGAAGGTCCCAGGGGGGAGGAAAGGCACAGAAGCCGTACCCAGCTCGTTGGAGACAAAAGAATCTGTCTGCACCCGCTCGCAGAACTTGTAGGTCTCGCAGCAGACCAGGACGGGCACGTTGTAGGCCTTGGAGACCAGCGCGATCTGCGAGGTGCCCACGCGGGACATGACAGAGCCGTTGGCCAGCAGCGCGTGGGCTCCCAGCAGCACTTTGGACACCTGTCGGGAGGCACAGGCTCTGTCAGCAGCGTCGGTGGCAGCGCCGCCTCCCCGGGCCGCGGCAGGGCCTCACCTCGGGCAGCACGTAGGAGATGGCGTTGATCATGACGTAGGTGCAGTGGATGCCGCGGCGGACCAGGCGGCGCAGCGTCTGGCGGCCCTCCAGGCGCGGCCGGCTGTCCACCACGATCACGCGGAAGGCGCGCCCCTGCTTGGCGTGGGCGTCGCACAGCGTCCGGTTCACCAGGGAGGAGCTGCGGGGCGCCCGTCAGGAGCTGCCTCCCGCCACAGCAGGCTCCCCCCGGCCACCATACCGCCCTTACCCTTGTGAGCGCTGCCCTTCCAGAACCCTCCTGCACGAGGGCTCCCAGGGCACGTCTCCCTGTCCTTGCACAAGGAAGCACCCTGGGAAAGGTGATGTCTCAGCCCTCCCTGGAAGCAGCACTGACCTGTTGCAGCCTGAATTGCTGCTAGTGAAGTCCAAGGTAAAGAGGCAAAAAAGGCCTTTGCATAACAGCCTCCCTGTGTGTGACCAGCACAAGGGACTCTGCCGTTCCACACTCTCTCCCAGCTTCCCTCTCACAACACTCCCGTCCTGCATTGGCCTCCTGCCCCTGCTCCTTGCTGTGCCCAGCATACATAGCACACCTGGACTCTTGCTGCAGCAATCTCTGGTTCTTTTCCCCACCTCTACTTCCTGGGATGCAAACTTCCATATATTTGCTTCCCGACATTTGACTTTGTTGCACTTTGTTTAAAACCCAGTGAACAACCCTGGCTGTTCTGTAAGGGCCCTGGGTGGAGGGAGCTGTGGCTCTGGGGCTCTTGGAATCCAACTTCGTACCAGGTAGGACAGTGCTGAGCCCTGTGCAGGACCATCACAGCCTCACCTCCCATGCTGTTCCATCCCCTCTCCTACCCGCTGGATCAGCTGCCTGTGCTCTGTGCTCACCATCCATACACCAGTATCACGTCGTGGTCATTGATCTTCTCAAAGGCAGACCTTGAGATGGCCTCAGCTGCCAGGACAATCTTCTCTCGCAGGTATTTGTCGATCACGTCCTGGAGCTTCTCCTTTGCCTAGGGAGAGATATCACATACAGACATTCTTGCTCTCAGCAGCTCCCGGGTTTGAGCCAGTGGGGATCAGGCTCTTCCCCCCAGTAACCAGCTTTCAGTTCCACTGCAGCACTGTTCTGTGTCTGCATCCCATCCCTGCTCAGCTCCTTCACCCAGGGCCTGGAGCCTGCCACTGAGCAAGGCCACTCACCTCATCCTCTCTGAGGGTGTCTGGCAGGCATGAAATCTCCTTCTTGAGGAACTTGATGGCATTGCCCATGCTGGCTGAGAGAGGCCGGCACTGGTTCAGGAAACTGTGGAACAAATGGGCTTAGCTCCAAAGCAGCCTGGAGGGCCAGCACAGGGAGAGGGAGGGTGGGCAGGAAGGCAGAAGCCTAGGAAAGTCAACCAGAGTTTGGGTGGACACCAGCCCAGAGATGTAAACAATGGACCACACTCTGTGGAGCTTTGGTCCCTCTTTTTGCTTCCTGACATTTGATTTTGTTGCAGTTTGTTTAAAACCCAGTGAACAACCCTGGCTGTTCTGTAAGGGCCCTGGGTGGAGGGAGCTGTGGCTCTGGGGCTCTTGGAATCCAACTTCGTACCAGGTAGGACAGTGCTGAGCCCTGTGCAGGACCATCACAGCCTCACCTCCCATGCTGTTCCATCCCCTCTCCTACCCGCTGGATCAGCTGCCTGTGCTCTGTGCTCACCATCCATACACCAGTATCACGTCGTGGTCATTGATCTTCTCAAAGGCAGACCTTGAGATGGCCTCAGCTGCCAGGACAATCTTCTCTCGCAGGTATTTGTCGATCACGTCCTGGAGCTTCTCCTTTGCCTAGGGAGAGATATCACATACAGACATTCTTGCTCTCAGCAGCTCCCGGGTTTGAGCCAAGTGGGGATCAGGCTCTTCCCCCCAGTAACCAGCTTTCAGTTCCACTGCAGCACTGTTCTGTGTCTGCATCCCATCCCTGCTCAGCTCCTTCACCCAGGGCCTGGAGCCTGCCACTGAGCAAGGCCACTCACCTCATCCTCTCTGAGGGTGTCTGGCAGGCATGAAATCTCCTTCTTGAGGAACTTGATGGCATTGCCCATGCTGGCTGAGAGAGGCCGGCACTGGTTCAGGAAACTGTGGAACAAATGGGCTTAGCTCCAAAGCAGCCTGGAGGGCCAAGACAGGGAGAGGGAGGGTGGGCAGGAAGGCAGAAGCCTAGGAAAGTCAGCCAGAGTTTGGGTGGACACCAACCCAGAGATGTGAACAATGGACCACACTCTGTGGAGCTTTGGTCCCTCTGCTCTGGCACTGGGAGCCCTCACCTGATGTGTGGCTTCAGCTTGGCCACCAAGTCCCGTGAGAGCTCCTCATTGGGGGGAGTGGAGTAATCCCGGATCAGCTGAGACAAGGAGAAAGGGAGTATGATCTCAGGGCACCCCGCCTGATGGGCTGCAGTGGGGCACACACGTCCTGCACAGCCTGACACGCTGCCTGGAGGGGCAAAGGGTGCTCCAGGGACTCAAAACAGCAGGGAGAGTGCTACGAAAGGACCCTGCTGTGGCACGAGCCAAAGGAAGAGGCTGAGGATGACTGAGCACAGATAGAGCCCCAGCAGTCAGGGCACAGGAACACACCCCTGCAGGCAGCACAGAGTCCCTGCTGCCAGGCAGCTGCTCAGGTACCTGTTTGAAGACTTCGAGCAGCGCGATGCAGCGGGCGTTGGAGCCGTTGATGATGCCCTGGGAGTACTGCAGGCCGAGGCGCACCACTGCCGGGTGGATCACTGTGGAGGGGATGCTGCAGGGACCAGTGGGAGGGGGCTGTCAGCACCTCTGCAGCCCAAAACACTCAACCCATTCATGAGCCCCAGCCCAGCAACCCAAGGGACGGCCCAGGAAGGGGGCTGGCAGAAACCTGAGGAGCCAGGCTCACCCCACAGCCCCTTCTCCTGTGGCCCTGCACTCTCCCCATAGGAAAGATATTGGGCTGCCCCTACTGCCACTCCCCAAAGCAAGCAAAACGTCCCCCACCACTCCATCAGGTGTATCCCACATACAGGACTATGACACCCCTCCTCCAGAGCCATTCTGCAGCCAGGCCAGCCCAGGCCTTGGGCTGGGGAGGCTCTGTACCTCATCTGCTGCGTCAGTGGCTTCTTCCGGCTGTACTGGTGGAGGTGGGAGAACAGGTTGACCTTGGTGCCGTAGTCCTGCCTCAGAGGTACCTGCAGCCAAGTGTTGTGATGGCTCACCCAGAGCTCTGCTCATTCCAGGGCCACCAGTCACACCCAGCACTTGCTCAGGGCACGCAGTTCCCCTCTGCTCTTCAGAGAGCAGGCTCTGGTCCCACCATGTGCCCCCCCAGGCCCTCTGCAGCACAGCTGCCCCAGGTGTGCAGCCTGTCACCCAGACCTCCTCCTACCTGCTGCCTCTCCAGCTTCTTGGCCAGTTTCCTCTGGGCAGCAGGGTCATCCACCTGCACATGCTCGGGCAGCCGCTTCACCACTGCAAGGACAGCTGGGATGAGGCCAAGCTGCTTTGGTGCACCCCCAAATTCAGGGAAGGCAGGGCAGCACCCAGGGACAGGCAGAACCCAGAGCACGGATGGATCACATGGGCATTCTCCACCTGTGCCCACACCAGACCCTCCCATGCTGCTCACCACCCTCTGCACCCCGTGGTGCTGACAGCCTTACTGGACTGGGGCTCGGTGGGGCTCTGCCGGGGCTTGGCCGTCGTGGCTGCCTGGCTCAGCTCTGCCTTCCTGGCCTGCTTCTGGGCCCGCTCAGCCTCCTGCTTAGCCCGGCGCTCCGCTCGCAGCTCCGCTTTGCTCTTGCCCGCCGCGGGTTTCTCGCCGTCACCGGGGCCATCAGCCGAGGCAGGGGGGGCCGTGGGCTGAGCAGCTGCTGTGGGGAGAAGGGGAGTCTGTGCCCAGTGTCGCCGGGAGATGCAGCCCAGTGCGAGGGGCAGCCCGCGGCAGGAGAGCCCCCTCGGCACCGCGCAGCCGACACGGCACGCCGGGGCAGCCCCGCGCACTGCAGCCCCCCAGCGCGGCTGTCCGAGGGCCCGGGCCGGGGCACGGCGTGGGGCCACACCCAGGGGTCCCGCTGGAAGACACGGCGGGCTCCGGGCGCTGCCGGCCCGGCACACCCGCGGGCCCGGCCCGGCGCTGCCGCTCGGGGCTCTGCGGGACGCGGCGCTCACCGCGCGGCTGCCCCGCCTCGGGGGGCGCACCCAGCTCCGCGGGCTCGCCCGACGGCCCCTTCTCGCTCCTCTTCTTCTTCTTCTGCTGCTTCTTCTCCTTCCGCAGCTGCAGCTTCTCCTCCCGGGAGAGCTCCGGGGCCTGTGAGCACACAGCGTCAGGCGGCGCGGACCCCGCTCCCCGCGCCGGCCTCACACCGGCCCCGGCCCCGGCCTCACACCGGCCCCGGCCCCGCTCCCGGCCCCGGCCTCACACCGGCCCCGGCCCCGCTCACCTGCGGTCCCGCCGGCACTGGCGCAGCTCCCTCGGGGTTCCCACCTAGAATGACGGGAGCGGGAGGGTGAGCGCGGCCGGGTCCCCGTGTCCCGGTGCCGTGTCCCGGTGCCGGTCCCGGCCGCACTCACCCTCCCGCTCCGCCATGGCCCGCGCGCCGCGCTCAGCGCCCCCTGCCGGCCGGCGGCTCCTCGCCACCCGCGGGCGGCCGCTCCTCGCCGTGACGCGATGACGTCACCCCGGTGCGGGGCCGGTCCGTTCCCGGGGGTGCTCCCGGGCCCCGCCCCCGGCCCCGGTGTGCTGCCGGCCGCGCCATCGCGGGGAGTGCTGGCCCGAGATGGCGGCGGCGGGAGGCGGGTAGCGGGGGCGCGCTCGGCCCGGCCATGCACTTCTCCATTCCCGAGACCGAGACCCGCGCCGGGGACGGCGGCGCCCCCGCCTACGTGGTGAGCGGGGCCGAGGGAGCGGAGCTGTCCCGCAGAACGGAGCCGCCCCGCGGAGCCGAGTGGGTGGCGCGGCTCCTCGGCCCGGGTGCGGTGCGGCCCCGGTGGGGCCGTGCGGGTCCGCAGCCCCGGCGCGGTGGCGGGTCGGGATCAGGACCGGGACCGGGACCGGGACCGGGACCGGGACCGGGACCGGGGCCGGGCGAGGCGGGCAGGTCCCGGCCCGCCGTGCCAGGGCCGAGCAGGGATCGGGCCCCGCCGCCCCCGCGCCTCCGGATCGGGCGCGGGAGGAGCAGCCCGGGGTGCCCGGACCTTGCCCTGCCCCGGCGCCGCGGGCGGGGGCGGGCAGCCCGCCGCGGCCCCGTCCGGTCTCATCCCTGCTCCGGCTCATCCTGGCCCGCCCGTCCGTCCGTTTGTCCCGGCTTCCTGTTTTGGTCCCTGCGCCGTGAGCGCCTCCGGAGAGGAGCGGGGGACGCTGCCGCCGGGTGGCGGCGGCTCTCGAGTGCCCGGACCCGCTCCCGGGGCCGGCAGAGCCCCCAGGCTGGCCGGGGGTCCGGACCGCTGCTCTCGTGGGCAGCAAAACCCATGGTTGCCCCCCGTGCCGAAATCCCTCTCCGGGGGATCCCCGGGACCCCGAGGTGGGGCACGGTCGCGGTGGTGAGCGGTGATGGAGAGACCTGGCGATCCGCAGGAGCTGCGGTTGCTCAAGAGCCACAGGAGCAGGCAGCCCTCGAGGCATTTCGTCCTTGTGACCCCCCTGCCCTTTGCCCTCCGCTGCTGCGGAGGCTCCTCAGGCCTGGGGGAGACCTTGGGGGCAGCCCTTGGGCAGCCCGGGTGTGGGCAGGAGCTGTGAGCTGAAGGAGAGCCCTGATTTGGGCAGGTGTGGGTGCTGCCTGTGCCACTGTCCCTCGTGGTTCCCCCGCAGCAGCCCTGAGGCACTGGGCTGGTGCCTTGGGGTGGGGAGGTGCCGGCTGGGCTGGGCTGGGACCTGTGCTGGGCCCTGGGCAGTCCCAGCGCTCAGGAGCACCCGTGGGAGGCCGGGCTGCCGGGGCTGGCTGGAGGCTCATGCCCATCCTCTCGCCCTCCCAAACTGTGCTGTGGGGGTGGCAGGACTTGGGAGGACAGTGCTGTCCCTTGCAAGGACTCTGCCTGTGGTGCCCTGTGGGGAGCTGGACCATGGTGTTCCCTGTGTGCTCTGCAGTCACAGCTCTGCCCTGCCTGTGGATCAGCAGGAGCTGGGCCAGAGCAGAGGGGCTCGGCCAGGGACCTGCTCCTTGTGAAGCCCTGGGAGCAGGGAGGGCTGTCCTTGTCTGGTGGCACGGGGACACGCGTGTCTGCGGGGCTGCAGCGTGGCTCTGTGCTCCCCACGGCTGGGCAGACAGGGTTAGACCTTCCTGCTGTCAGCAGGCACATCTCTTGGATGTGCTCATACTCCCTGAACCATTCTGCCCGTCTGCCCGTGGCTGGGTCCTCAGGAATATTGCCTTTTCCTGGGTGCATGCTGGGCAGGCCCTGGGGTTCCTGCACCTGGCAGGTGCTGGCTCTGAGCAGCCTCTCTCCCTGCAGGCCTACAACATCCACGTGAACGGGGTGCTGCACTGCCGGGTGCGCTACAGCCAGCTCCTGGGCCTGCACGAGCAGGTAGGGGGACAGCGGGGCGCCCACTCCTGCTCTGTCACACTCCATCGGGGCTCCCACGTGGATGAGGCATGCTGGAAGCTCTGCTCCCCTTGCTGGGGATCAGCGAGGGTGGGGGATCAGGGCAGCCACCGTCTCTGGGGAGGCTCCTGCAGCACTCTGTTCCTGTCCTAGTTAAGGAAGGAGTATGGAGCCAACGTGGTCCCAGCCTTTCCCCCAAAGAAGATCTTCACGCTCACCCCAGCAGAGGTAGAGCAGCGCCGGGAGCAGCTGGAGAAGTACATGCAGGCTGGTAAGCTGGGCCTGCCCCGGCCCGCTTGTGCAGGGCACGGCCCTTGGCTTCCTCCTGCCCTGCTCCATTCATCCCCTGGCTGCATCCTGCACCTCCCAGTGCAGCACTGGTGTGATGGGCTTGTCCCCCGGGTGCCAGCTCCTGCCCCAGCCCCTGCCCTGCACTGGCAGAGTGGGGCTGTGCAGGGGCTCCCTGGCTGGCCCAGCACGCAGTCTGAGGGCGGGCTGGGGGCTGCAGAAGGGCCAGGCACCGGTGTGGGTCCCTGCCCCTTCCCCAGGGACGCCTGAGTGCTCGTGCCCCTTCCCGCAGTGCGGCAGGACCCGACGCTGGGCGGCAGCGAGACCTTCAACAGCTTCCTGCGCAGGGCCCAGCAGGTGAGGGGCTCAGCTGTGGCGGGTCTGGGCCCACTCTGCTGAGGGGCTGGGTGCCAGTGCTGTTTGTGTCTGCAGGAGACGCAGCAGATCCCCACGGAGGAGGTGGTGCTGGAAGTGCTGCTCTCTAACGGGCAGAAGGTCAAGGTCACCATCCTTACGTCGGACCAGACCGAGGATGTCCTGGAGGTGCCAGAGCTCTCGTGCTGGGTGGGACCAGCCCCTCCTGCTGCCTTCTGGGGTTTCCCACGTCTGTGGGGCTCTCTCAGCCTGGTAGCCCCCCGCCCTCCCCTGCCATCTGCCTGGAGCAGGGTTGACTTGGTGGGGCTGAAAGCTGGGAGCTGAAATGGGTGTGCTGCAGGGTGTGTCTGGGTCCACATTGATGTTTGGGGTCCCCTAGCTGTTTCCTGGTTGCAAGGAGCCCAGGCCTGGTCACAGGGCAGCAGGGGTGCTGCCTTCCTTCTGTTGGGAGGCCCCAGAATGCACATGGGCTGGGTCTTGTCACAATGTTGGGACAATATCGGGACTATCCTGCTCTTCCTCCCAGGCTGTGGCCTCCAAGCTGGATCTGCCAGATGACCTGGTTGGCTACTTCAGCCTCTTTCTAGTGAGAGAGACCAAGGATGGAGCTTTCTCCTGTGAGTAGAGCCCACTGTGGTGGGAATCTGTTCTGCCCCCTGCCTGGAGTGAGGGCTGTGTGCTTGGACCCCACCTTGGGTGGGGGGCCCAGCTGTTTCCCTCGGGGCACCCTGGTGTTGGGGGCCATGGGGCTCCTGCTGCCCAGAGCTGCTGCTGAGCCGGTGTTTCCCCGCAGTTGTGAGGAAGCTGCAGGAGTTTGAGCTGCCCTACGTGTCAGTCACCAGCCTGCACAACCCCGAGTTCCAGATCATCCTGCGCAAGAGGTGAGCGGGGCTGTGGGGCAGCAGTGGGGTGGTGCCCAGGGCTCCTGGTTCCACAGGGGGACCCTGCCCTCCTGCCATTGCTGCCCGCAGATGCTTTGATCCCCCAGGAACACACCCGAGCATCCCTGACCATGACACTGGAGCATGGGCTGCCCTGCCCTGCTCAGCTCATTTCTGCCTTCTCATGGCAGATGGTTTAGATGGGGAGCAGGGAACAGTGACTGATGGTTAGGGGGGAGCTGGCCAGCCCACAGGAGGGTGATTTTCTCTTCACTGCTGTCAGGAGGTGGGGAGCAGGCTAACCCGTGTGTTCCCTTCCAGCTACTGGGACTCGGCCTATGACGACGATGTGATGGAGCATCGTGTGGGGTTGAACTTGCTGTATGCACAGGTGAGGGCTGGTGTGGCACAGCCAGGTGAGGAGAGACACTGCACCCCTTGGCCACAGCCGTGCAGGGGCTTGGGGGGCTCCGGTCCCAGGCGCTCACCAACCTCTGCTGCTTGTAGACGGTGTCAGACATTGAACATGGATGGATCCTTGTCAACAAGGAACAGCACCGGCAGCTGAAGTCCCTGCAAGAAAAGGTCTCCAAGAAGGAGGTAGGACAGGGCACAGTGCCACGGCTGGGGCAGTTCTGGCTCTGCACCAGCCTCTCTCCACGTGATGCGTGGTACCGGGTTGGTGGCCCGTTCCTGGCCCGGGTGGGCAGCAGTGCTGAGCACCCCTGGCCTTGCCTGCAGTTCATCCGCCTGGCGCAGACTCTCAAGTACTACGGCTATCTCAAGTTCGACCCCTGTGTCACCGATTTCCCCGAGAAGGGCTGCCACGTCGTCGTCAGCGCCGGCAACAACGAGCTCAACTTCCAGGTGCGGCTGCCGAACGAGCAGATCAAGGAGGGCAGCTTCAAGGTCACACGCATGCGGTGCTGGCGGGTCACGTCCTCGGTGAGTGACGCCTGGAGAGCAGGGAGGGCTCTGGGGGGGCTGAAGAGACCTGGCTGTGCCAGGCTGGGCCGGCACCCCTTCCTGGAAAGGTGCTGGCTCTGATGCCAGCTTCTGGCCCAGTAGGCCTGGAGAGGGTCTGGATCATGCCTTGGGGCTGAGGGGATCATTGGTGTGAGGACATTGGAGGGGACCTGACAGTGGCAGAAGACTGGTGGCACTGGGCAGGTGTCCCACACTTGGCTTGGTGCTGCCCTCGAGCTGCACTGGTGTCTGGGGAGCTGCTCCTTCCCCTCTGGAGGCTCCCAGCCTTGGTGTGTGTCCTTGCAGGTGCCGATGAACAATGGCCCTTCGGGGAGCAGCCCAGGGAAGTCGGAGGTGAAGCTGGAGTTGGCTTTTGAGTACCTGATGAGCAAGGACCGGCTGCAGTGGGTCACCATCACCAGCCCACAGGTAGAGCTGCTGTGTGGTGGGCTGGTGAGGGGAAGGGCTGGACTGGCCCTGCATAGGGTGTGGGAAGGCTGTGAGGTGCATAGAGCCCTGTGACACTTCTCCCTTGCAGGCCATCATGCTGAGCATCTGCTTGCAGTCCATGGTAGATGAGCTGATGGTGAAAAAATCTGGAGGCAGCATCCGCAAGGTGAGGGTTGGGGCTGGATGGTGGCTCTGGAGTGGGATCCCAGCCTGGCCCTGTGACTTCCCAGGGTCTGGACTGGGTCCTGAGTGCTCTCCTCAGGATGGGGCCAGCATCCCCAGGGCCAGTTACAAGCCCAGAGCTGGCGCTGGGGCCCTGTGGCTAAGCTGAGCTCCTCCGTGCAGATGTTTCGGCGGCGGGTGAACGGGGCCCTGCGGCGCTCGGACAGCCAGCAAGCTGTGAAGTCACCCCCGCTGCTGGTGAGTGGGACCCTGCAGCCCTGGCTGGGGGGACACGTGCAATCACAGGCTCTGACGTGCTGTGTACCAGAACTCACTGCTTCCAGAAGAGCCCCTGTCCCCGTGGCAGGGCTGGGGCAAGCCCAGAGGGCAGCAGGGCTGTGGGAAGGGAAAGAGGTCCTGGACCAACTCAGTGAGCCAGACGCCCTGGGGACAGAGGGGGCAGGTAGAAGGAGAGGTGGGTGTTGTGTCCCATGACCCTGTGCTGCCCAACTGTGCTGTTCTCACAGGACTCACCCGATGCCTCCTGGGAGCCCATGGCCAAACTCTCGGTGAGTTGTGTGTGGGTGCACCAGAGACCTCAGACTAAGTGGGGAGGGGAGCTGGGGGCGTCCTCCCTAACATCTCCCTTCTCCACAGAGCAAGCTCACTTCTGTCAGCCTGCGTGGGATCAGCCACTCCAGCTCTGCAAACGACGTGGGTGCTAATGACTTCCACGGCAATTACGCCTTTGAGGGCATTGGCGATGAGGATCTGTAGTGCCCCCTTCCCAGGACAGCCCCGGCCTGAGCAAAAGGGCCTTCGCTGAGGAATGTACGACCTGCAGCCAGGTTGCAATCAACGTGCCTCTCACCTGCTACATCCACCTTTCCCTGCTCCCCGGGGCTGGGAGCTCACCCCCAGCCCGCCATTGCCTTCGGGGCGGGGGCAGCTGAACTCCTCCCGCTGCTGGCTCCAGCTGGGAGAGGGCTTGTTTGACCTGAACAGTTTGCCTGGGCAGAGCCCTGGAGCTGCAGTGCAGGGCCTGGCCCAGCCTGGGGGCAGAGCCAGGCAGGCTCCATAATGCCAAATTAGCATTTAGGTTTGTGCTCCAAGACAGAGTGCAGTAAGCTGTCTTGGGGGCTCCGCGCAGAGTCCCCTCTAACCCGCTCATAGACGCCAGCATAATCTAGGCTTGTAACCACGTATCTCCTGCTGCTCAGCCCGACAGAGCATTAATGGACAGTAACTGATGTTTACACTGCAACAATGATTAAAACGGATCCTGATTGGTACCAGGCTGTCTGTTGGGGGGTGGCTGCTCTCCCTCCCGTCTCTGTGCCAGCCCTCTGCTGCCCTCCTCTGTAGCAGAACAAGGCCCCCAGGGTGAAGAGCAGATAACAAAACTGACTGTTTAATGCTTTTATACACAATATAAATTACACCGACCAGCACGGCAGCAGCCATGGAACCAGTCCTGTTCCCCCCTCCCCCCTTTTCCCCAAACCCCGGCAGAGGAAGGCTCCGGCAGGCAGAAACAGGCAGGTGGGGTGGCTGGGGACATGGCGGTGCTGCCACACGGACAGGGGTCAGAGCTGCCGGTCGTGACTTCACCCTGCCCAGGCAGGACGGGGCTGCTGGAGGCCCCAGTGCGCCTCTGAGCCTGGTGTAAGGCAGCCCTAAGCCCCCGAGAGTTGCCCGCCTGTCCTCCCTCCCCCAGGGAGGGCAGGCACCGCGGCACCCCAGGCCCACTGCCGGGCTAAGTGCTGTCTCAGGGCAGGGCCGTGCCCACGGCTGGGGGGGCCAGGAGGGCTTTGGCATTGCGCGGGTTCACCCAGCTCTCGGCTGTGTGGCCGTGGATCTTCTGGTGGCGCTTGTAGTTGTCCCAGTGACCAGTGGTGTAGGAGCAGTCCCGGCACTGGAAGGGCTTCTCGCCCGTATGCCGCAGCATGTGCCGCTTCAGGTTCATGCTCTGGTTGCAACTGTAGCTGCAGAGGCTGCACTGGAAGGGCTTGTCGCCTGAGTGGATGCGCCCGTGACGCTTGAGGTTGGCCAGGTTGCCGCAGGCATAGTCGCAGAGCTGGCACTTGTAGGGCTTCTCGCCTGTGTGCACGCGCTGGTGCCGCTTCAGGTTGTCCAGGTGGGCGGAGGCGTAAGGGCAGAGCGGGCAGGCAAAGGGCTTCTCCCCGCTGTGCGTCTTCATGTGCCGCGCCAAGTGGTTGGGGTAGTGGGTGACGAAGGGGCAGAGGCTGCAGGCAAAGCCCTTGTCCCCAGTGCCCTTCCGGGGGCTGGCACCCGGCTCGGTGCCCAGCACCGCCAGGCTGCAGCGCCCGCAGACCTGCTCGGCCAGGCCCTCGTCCTGCGCGAAGCCGTCGTCCAGCACCAGCCCGCACATGCGGCACGTGAAGGGGAAGAGCAGCTCGGGCAGCGCGGCCGCCTCCTCGCCCCGCAGCCGCGCGCAGCCGGGCAGGAAGGCGCCGCTGCCGCTGCCCACGTGCAGGCTCAGCTCCGGCAGCAGTGGCTCTGCGGGACAAAGAGACGGGGTTGTGAGCTGGGTGGCACAGCGCCAGTGAGGACTGGCTCTGTGACGAGCCACAGTGAGCCTGGCAGTACCATGACTTGGGGTCAACGTCAGGATCCGTGCCCTGTGCCAGCCCCAAAGCCCCCACAGCAGCTCTCCCCACAGCCCCACGCCCTCCCACCTTTACCTGGGTCCTTGTCCCGCCGGTGTGGCCCCTCGCCCTCAGGCAGGCGGTGGCTGAGCATGTGCCGCTTCAGGTTGCGGCTCTGGTTGCAGCGATAGTCGCAGGCAGCACACTGGAAGGGCTTGTCCTGGCTGTGGACCCGCTCGTGGCGTTTGAGGTTGCCCAGGCTGCTGCAGGCGAAGCTGCAGCACGTGCAGCGGTACGGCTTCTCCCCGGTGTGCGTGCGCAGGTGCCGGGTCAGGTTCACCAGCTGGGCAGAGGCGTAGGCACACTGCGGGCAGGCGAAAGGCTTCTCCCCGTTGTGTGTCTTCATGTGGCGCTTGAGGTGGCTGGAGTAGTGGGAGGCGAAGGGGCAGAGCTGGCAGGAGTAGACGATGCGCTGGCTGCGGCCGCCCTCGGCGCCGGCGCACTGCAGGCAGCTCTGGCCCAGGCTGGCAGCCAGCTGCAGCCCGCACTGGCGGCAGGGCAGCGCCGCGGGGCCAGGCTCGCCCCCCTCCTCGGGGTCACTCTCCACACTCAGCTGCTGGTACCCAGAGGAGCAGTCGTCGTCGCTCAGGGCGTACGCTGGAATTGCGATCTTCCCCACCAGTGTGTCTGCTGAGAACACCGTGGGCATGGGGCCGTGTCAGCCTGGCGGGCCTGGGCACTGCCCCTCTGCCTACGCCCCCAGCCCCACCCCTGGCACCCAGCAGGAGCCCACCGCTCCCTGCACGGCAGTGAGGAGCCCCACAGCTGCCCCAACGCCCTGCTGAGGCCTGTTCTGGGTGTCTAGGGAAACCCTGACACTTCTGCATGGCTGGCAAGACCCTGGCACCAGGAAGGATGAGTCCATCACCCACCCACACTGCTAGGCCTGGTGGGTAGGAGGTGGTGGGCACAGCCTAGAGAAAGGGGTGGCCATAAAGCTGCTCTGTGCCCCTCTCACTGTGCCACTGCCCCAGCCCCGGCTGGCAGCTGGTTGCGCTGCCATGGCTGGCAGCAGGGAGCTCCAACACCAGCCCCTTCTGCCCTGTAGGAAACATTCCCCTGCCCCACGCAGTGCCACTCTCCAGTGGCAGCAGGGAGAAGGCTGTGCCAGGCTCTCAAGTGGAACTTCTCAGCTGGGCACAGACACTGCAGCCCCTGTGCTCCACAAGTGCCCCCAAGCTGGTGCTCGGGGCTGGAGGGGCAGCTCACCATGACCTGTGAGCCATGCCCTGCTGGCCCTGCTCTGTGCCTGACCTGCAGCCCTGGGGCCTGTCAGGCTCAGCAGCTGCCCACCACCCTGGGCTGTCCCCTTGCCAGCCGGGCTGTGTCCAGCTGCTGAGGCTGACCTATGCTGTGGGACAGGGCAGCCCTTCCAGCCTTCAGCCCCTTCCACAAGCACTGCTGGAAACACAGAGATCACAAAAGGGCATCCTGCCAAGGCCTGCCTGTTGCAGGGGAACTCTTGACCCTGCCTCAAGCCCTCTGCCAAGGGAACCCCTTTCTCCTCAGCTCAGCCCCAGCCATGCCAAGGGAACCCCCTGTCCCCTCAGGCCAGTCCCATGCCAAGGGAACCCTCTGTCCCCTCGGGCCAGTCCCACACCAAAGGAACCCCCTGTCCCTCAGGCCAGTCCCACACCAAGGGAACCCCCTGTCCCCTCGGGCCACTCCCACGCCAAGGGAAACCCCTGTCCCCTCAGGCCAGCCCCATGCCAAAGGAACCCCCTGTCCCTCAGGCCAGCCCCATGCCAAAGGAACCCCCTGTCCCTCAGGCCAGTCCCACACCAAGGGAACCCCCTGTCCCTCAGGCCAGTCCCATGCCAAGGGAACCCCCTGTCCCTCAGGCCAGTCCCACACCAAGGGAACCCCCTGTCCCTGGGGCCAGCAGTGCCACAGCATCCCCAGAGCCCCTAAAGGGCCGTGTCAGTGCCCACATGGCACAGCCTGTCTGTCCTGCCTGGTTCACTGGGCTGAGGTCCTGGTCCTGCTCCCGGGCTGGGGCTGAATGGCAGGACAGGTATTCCTGGCAGAGTTTGTCCCCAAAGCCCTGGCAGGCTGCTAGGGCAGGCAGGGCAGGGCAGCAGAGCCCTCGGAGCAGCCCCATGGGCCAGGCAGCTGGGGCTGAGCCTGGGGCCAGAGCGGGAGCCGGGCACAGGGGAGCCGGGCACCGAGGGGACAGGCACGGGCCGGACAGTCCGTGCAGAGCCCTCGGAGCAGCCCCATGGGCCAGGCAGCTGGGGCTGAGCCTGGGGCCAGAGCGGGAGCCGGGCACAGCCCCTGGGGACAGGCACGGGCCGGACAGTCCGTGCTCTGCCGTTCCGTTCCCACTGCTCAGTGCCCGGGGGGGGGAGCGCCTCCCGCCAGTCCCGGTGAGCAGCTCCCCGGGGCCGAGCCAAGCTCGGGAGCCCCGGTGGGACGGGCGCTGCCCGCAGCAGCGGGCCCGGTGCCGGGGCCGAGCGCGCTCCGTCCCGCCCGCCGTGCCGAGCGGAGCGCTGCAACAGGAGCCCGGGGCTGGCTGCGGGGCGCGGCCCCAAGCCCACCGCGGGGACACGTCGTGGCCGGGACCCTGGCGGGAAGGAGCACTCGGGGATCGGTACCGGGGGCGAACGCCGGGCGGGCAGAACCCACCCCGGGGCCCGCGGGGGCCGGGCCTCCCCCGCGAGAGGAAGCTCGGCCGGAGCCCGCGCCGGGCGGGCCCGTGGCGGGGCGGGCCCTGCCGGATGACGGGCGGCGTCCCCGCGGGGCCGCACGCACCTGGCGGTCCCTTCTCGGAGGCCGGGCCACGGCCCAGCAGCAGGTCCCCGGGCAGCACCACCGCCGCTCTTGCCGTCTCCTCGGTGCCATCTTCGGCGTCCGCTGCGGCGCTCCGAGCGCCGCGGGTCCCCGCCGGGCCGCCGCCCCCCGGGCCCGCCGCGCACTCACCCTTCACCGGCTGCGGGTGGCTCTGCTTCCGCCGGGGCATCGTGGCGGGCCCCGGCGCCGG
>NW_024366948.1:87846-145095 GCF_014805655.1 Passer montanus
GGCCCCCGCGCGGTCACGGCGGGCACGCCGTGCCCCGGCCGGTCCCGGAGCCGCCGGGGCGGGCTGTGCCCGGCCCCACGCGCACGGCTCGCTGCGCTCCCGGTGCCTCCGCTCCGGCCCCGCCTGTGCGGCCGCGCTCGGCCTCTCACGGACCGCTGCTGCCCCTTTGCAGGTCCCGCGGGTTGCTGTGCCGGGCCGTGCCGTGCCGTGCCGTGCTGCCAGCGATGGTTCCCCGCTGACAGGTACAGCCCTGGCCTCTGTCGCTGTCCGGTCACCGCGCCAATCCCGCCGCTGCACGGCTGCCCCGGCCGCTGCAGCCTCCCGCTCCCCGGGAAGTGCCCTGTCCCCTGGGAAGCCCCATGTCCCCTGGGAAGTCCTGTGTCCCCTGAGAAGCACAGTGTCCCCTGGGAAGTGCCCTGTCCCCCGGGAAGCGCCGTGTCCCCGGGGGGATGCGGAGCCACCCAGCGCCTGGCCCAGCAGAGCAGGTGTGCTGGGACTCCTCAGCCTCACCCGAGTGCCACTGGTTCTGTCACTGGTTCTGTCACTGGTTCTGGCCTCAGACACGGGAGTGCTCTGCAGGCTGTGGGTCTGGCAGTGCTGCTGTGTGGGGAGGGCAGGGGCAGCTCTGGGGAGGAGAGAGGGAAGGACCACGGGGAGGGAGTGGATTTGCAAGCTCTAAGTGAGGAAAATGGACAGATTTACCCCACTGCAGGAGTCACCCGGCTCCTGGTCGCTGAATGCACTGGGTCCTGGCTCCCTTGGCAAGCGAGCTCCGGTGAGGAGTGCTTGAGCCATGTCTCAGCCTGGGCAGGGGTGGGTGTGAGTGCCACGCTGCCCTGTGCCTGGCCTGGCTGTCACGGTGCTGTCACTCTTCCCGACGCTGGGGATTTGGGAGCTCTGTGGGCCTGTCATGCGGAGCTGGAGGAGGCAGGATGGGGCAGGACGGGCGAGGGGGCAGTTCTGGAGCACGGGCTCGCTCTCAGGGGCAGTTCCTCTGCAGGCTGAGCGCCGGCTGCAGCTGGGGATGGCTCCGCTGTCACCTGTGCTGGGCCCCGGTAGGCGCCGGGCCCTGGGGCCAGCAGCTCCCCGCTGCCCTCCGTAGCTCCACGGCAGCCATGGAGCAGCCCGCCCGTGTGCCCGGGCCGCGCCGGCTGCTGGGCTGCTTCAGGCGGAGGCCGCACGCCCTCGGGGGGCAGACACCGCCGGAGCCGCAGCCGCAGCCGCCCGAGGAGACCCGCGTGGTGCTGGCCCTGGGCGAGGGCCCGGCGCTGGAGGAGTGTCCCCTGTGCCTGCTGCCGCAGCCGCCCGAGGCCTTCCCCAGGCTGGCGTGCTGCTCGCACCGCTCCTGCCGGGCCTGCCTGCAGCAGTACCTGTGCCTGGCCGTGCGCGAGAGCCGCGTGCCCGTGTCCTGCCCGCACTGCCCCGCCGCGCTGCAGCCCCACGACGTGCACCGCCTCCTCCCCGAGCCCGCCCTCCGCGACAAGTACGAGGAGTTCCTGCTGCGCCGGCTGCTGGTGGCTGACCCCGGCACCCGCTGGTGCCCCGCGCCTGACTGCAGGTACCGCGCGAGTGCGGGGTGGGCCCGTCCTGCAGCAGCGGCAGTGCCTGTGTCCCGGGAGCCCTTCCCAGCCTCGGGTCCCGTCCCTTTGTCCTGCCTTGGGCTGGGTGTGCCCGGGGAAGTGTCCAGTCCTGGTCTGGCTGCAGGGCCTGTGCAGCTCTGCCTGCCAGGGCTGGTGTCCTTGTGCCAGACACTCTGTGAGCCCCAGGGCTGTGGCTGCTGGACACGGTGGGCTGCTGAGGGTGGATCCCAGCTCTCCTGGGCCGGGGCTGTGGCTCCAGCTCAGTGTGAGGCCGGGACTGCCACGGCCTGGGCTGGCTGTGCAGGGAGGAGCACCCTGCTGCAGCCCAGCTCCAGCTGCCTTCTCCCCACAGCTACGCTGTCTTTGCCCATGGCTGTGCTGAGTGTCCCCGCCTCACCTGTGGGCGTGAGGGCTGTGGCACCGAGTTCTGCTACCACTGCCGGCAGCCCTGGCACCCTGACGGCCCCTGTGCACCCGTGCCACCGACCCCCAGCCTGGCCACCCCCACAGCACAGCCAGAGGAGATGACCCACGGTGAGACGCTGGCCCAGGGTGGGAGCAGCAGGGCTGGGGTTTGGCACAGTCCTGTGCCTCTGCGCCTCCTGCCTGTGGGGCTGCTGCAACCAGGATCCAGAGTTCCCTCTGCTGCAGTCTCACAGCCCCTGTGCCAGTTGGGCTGGGGTGTATAGAGGGACCTCGGCTCCCCCCATGCTTCCTGTGGGATGGGGAAGGCTGGGATGGATGCACACTGGGACAGGGACAGGCTGGGATGGATGCACACTGGGACAGGGACAGGCCTGGGGCAGGCTGGGATGGATGCACACTGGGACAGGGACAGGCTGGGATGGATGCACACTGTTGTGTCCTGCTCCCCCATCCCATCCTATCTGCCCCCAGCTGAGGCCGAGGACATCAAGGTCTGTCCTCGCTGCAGCGCCTTCATCATGAAGATCAACGATGGGAGCTGCAACCGCATGAACTGCACGGTCTGTGGCTGCCTCTTCTGTTGGCTCTGCCTGCAGGAGATCTCTGACGTGCACTTCCTGAGGTCAGTACAGGGCCTTAGGGGCTGGGGGCTCCCAAAGGAGCTGGGGGGTCTGTGGGACTGCACTGGCCGAGGCTGGGGGCCTGGGATGGGGGCAGCCAGGCCCTGCCCCAGGTTTGGGGTTAGCCAGGGGGAGCAGGGTGGTCTGTGCTGCTGGGGCTGGCTGCTGGCACCCCACAGGAGGCAGCTGGAGCTCAGGGCTGGGGGAGCCTGGCTGCCTGCTCTCAGGAGGGCTCATGGATGTCCCCTGACGTGGGGCCAGGCTGTGCTGGTCTCTGCCTGCCACTCGCAGAATCCTTGGCTCAGCCCCACTCTGTCCCCACAGCCCCTCTGGCTGCACCTTCTGGGGGAAGAGGCCGTGGTCACGGACCCGGAGGATCCTGTGGCAGCTGGGCATGGTGCTGGGGGCACCCATGGTCATCTCCCTTGCGGCGGGTGTTGCTGTCCCTGTCATCACCATTGGGATCCCCATCTACATGGGTAGGAAGGTACTGGCAGCTGGTCCTGGAGTCCCTGTGGTCCTGCTCCTGAGCCTGGTAGCCCATGGCTCTTGGCCTGGGCAGACCTGCAGTGCTCCCTGCTGCCCTCAGCACATCCCTGTGCCAGCCCTGACAGCCCACAGTCCTGCTTTGTCAGGACCTTCTGCTGCCTGCAGCAGCCCCTGCAAGTGCAGGTGTGCTCAGCCTGGGGAGTGGGGTCAGGGTGGGTGAAAGGAGGAAGGGTTTAGGGAGGCTTTCCAGGAACACCCGTGCTGTGGTGGCAGTGCTGTTGTGGCTGCCTGTCCCTGAGGAGAGGGAGGGGTGTCTGGGTGGCTGTGGCTAGAGCTCTGCCAGGCTGGGAAGAGGCTGAGTCCCTGGGGCTGTGCCGAGGTCTTTGTAGAGCCCTTCACCTTTGTGTCTTGTCCTTGAGGTGCTGGGCCAGAGCCGGCGAAGCAGCCTGTCCGGGTGCCAGCAGTGCCTCTCTGTCACCAGCAGCGTCCTCCTGTCGCTCGTTGTGTCCCCGATCATAACAGCTCTCACTGTGGGTGAGTGCCGAGGGCACTGCCCACGTTGGGGTGGGACTGGGGCTGGTGCCTGGGTCCAGAGGCAGCAGGGCTGGGCTGGGCAGTGACAGCTTGTCCACCCGCAGGTGTGGGCGTGCCCCTGGTGCTCACCTACGTGTACGGGACCGTGGTGCTGTCGCTGTGCCGCAGCCGCTGGGGCTGCAGGGGCGGCCGCGCGCCCGGGGACCTCGGCGTGGTGGAGCTGGACAACCTGGCCAAGCGTGGGTCCCACACAGCTGGCAGGCCTGGCCTGTGCCCTCCCTGCTCCAACAGGGGCAGGCCGTGGGAACGGCGCGCTCTCTCTCTCCCCAGTGAATGAGCTGTGGTCGGTGCTGCCCAGCCCCAGAGCGGGCGAGGACGGAGCTCCAGACCCCGCTGCCTCCCTGCCCAGCAGCAGCCGCAGCGCGCGCCCAGGGCCGCTGTGGCCAGAAGGGGACAGCCAGTCAGCCAGCACAGTGGCCCTGGCAGGGAGCATGCTGAGCGAGGGCCAGGACGCCTCTGACAGGTAGGCAGGGTGCCGAGGGGCAGGGGGGCCACATCCCTTGCCAACAGCGTGCTCCGCTGTGCTGGGCAGGGACGAGGACGCTCCCCGTTGGGCTGCTGCCCTCAGGCCAGTGTCTGTCTGCAGGGAAGGTGTGACCATCGAGGTGGAGGTGTCGGTGGAAGCAGTGCCACGTTCTGCCCGGCAGCAGAGCCTCAGCAGTGCCCTGTCTGGGCAGAGCCTCTCTGGGGACTCCCTGGGAGGCACCAGTGACAAGGGCAGCTCCGTGGGTGTCCCTGTGGAGTGATGGGGGCCCGAGGGGGAGAGTCATGATCCACACACAGGCCCTGTGCCCTCCTGTGGCAGAGCCAGTCCCCCTCTGCCAGCACACCCAGCCCTGGGAGCTGGGTCCTGGGTGGGTGCCAGCTGCACCCAGCACTGCTGCACCCTGCACTAGCCCTGCCTGCCCCTTTCCCAGAGGCACCGCTAGGAAATAAAGCTGCTTTCTGAGGGTCCCTCTGTCTCCTGTGGCAAAACTCCCCTGAGAGGACAGCCCCCTGGCAGCCCACTGGTGTGCAGGACAGGCATCACATCTGCATCTGTGTGAGGAAGAGGCCACCCAGCCATGCAGGGGTTGTCTGGAGTGGCCTCTGCCCTGTCTGTACCAGCTGATCTGCCCTGAGAGCATGCTGCAGGGTTAGGGGAGGGCAGCAGCCCCCCAGCTCCCATCTCTGGTGCTGGTCCCCATAGGGATCCATCGTGCAGCAAGGCCTGTGTGGAGGGACCACCTTGGGCTGTAGGTGGGGACCTAGTGCCAGATGGGCTGCATAGTCTCAGGCCCTGGGATCCTTGCCACTCTGATGCTGCTGCAGCATCCTGGGGAGAAAAAGCTACTTCTGAACGTTTTGCTGCTCAGAGCTGGGCCAGTCACAGAGTGAGTAAAGGATTTGGGTTGGAAGGGAACTTAAAGCTCATTGCTGTCCCTTGCCATGGGCTGGGACATCTTCCACTAGACCAGGTTGTTCCAGGCCTTGTCCAACCTGGCTTGAACACTTCCAGGGATGGGGCAGCCACAGCTTCCCTGGGCAACCTGTGCCAGGGCCTCACTAGGGAAGGATTTCTTCCCAATAGTCCATTGAACCCTGCCCTCTGGCAGTGGGAAGCCATTTCCCCTTGCCTGTCCCTCCAGGCCCTTGTCCAAAGTCCCTCCAGCTTTCTTGGAGCCCCTTGAGGCACTGTGACTCTAAGGTCTTCCTGGCTCCTTCTCCAGACTGAACATCCCCAGCTGTCCCAGCCTGTCTTCACAGGAGATGAGGTTGGTGAGTTGGCTCACCTGCACAGCTTCCCCCAGCTGCTCTGGGATTCTCATGTGATGGGGTTGTGCCTCTGGCAGTGCCTTGCACAACAGATCTTCCCTTTTAGAAGGTGAACTCCACCCTCTGGTCCTCGGCTGTTGTCTTGGCTTCTGCAGTTCAGTCTGTCCCTCACCAGCACAGGTTCTGCCTCTCCTGGCACCTCTGACCCCTTCCCTGGCAGCCCCAGGCTTCAGCTCCCCAGCCTGTCTGGTGGCTCTGCAGTGAGTTGTCCAGTCCTGAACTGCTCTGGTGTCTCCAGGCTGGGCTCCTGCAGCCCTGTGTGAGTCTGGTGCTTCAGAGCCTCACACAACCCAGTGCTGCAGCTGGATGTGCTGTTCAGGCTGTTCCCATGTTCCCCTGGAATGGGGCTGCCTGAGGAGACCTCTCAAGACGACTTTTTTCCTTTGTAAAAGTGGGTTTGTTCTCAGCACAACATTCACTTGCCAGGTGGGTTCATCTCAGGATCACTCTGGGAAGGGGCTGCTCAGTACCTCATGCTTCCTCCCTAATATCAACATCCTGGTCAAGGCTACTCCAGATTATGAATAAACAGAATGAACAGTAACAGCAACAAGAAGTCCTAAAGTATTAGTTATTTTTGCAGTCCCCGAGAGCCTGAGCTGAGGCAGCTTTGCTTGGTGACATTAAAACCAGTTTGCCTCAATTACCATGTGCTGTCATCCCGTTCCTGCTGCCAAGCATCCGTCTCCAGAGGGTTTGGTTTTAAACTTTGTTCCTGCTCATTAAGGTTTGTGATGCAGTCTCCAGTCTCTGTGGAGTCCCCAAAACGGCTCTGATTCTTGGTGACCTCACGTTAGTAACCTGTAGACCATTTTCTGTGTGCTCTGTTGATGTTTTATCATGCTGATTTTACTCAAAATGCTCTGTGGTGGGTCCTGTGCCACAGCAAAGGCCCTCAGAGCTGCAGGTGTTTGCATTGCCTCGCTGCAGCTACACAGATGCAGAGGTGCTGTGGCTTCCTGGCAGGGTCAGTGCTGGCAGCTCACCAGGAACAGAGGAGCACAGGGTGCCAGGGGCTGTGCAGGGAGGTGCCCTGGTCACCTCCAGTGCTGGCTCTGGCCTGGCTGTCACAGGGGCCCCAGGATGGTCAGACAAGGGTGCCTGAGGTCCAGGGGGACCCCCTGGCAGCAATGGGGTCTGCTGCCCACAGAGCTTCTGGCTCCCTGGAATCCTGGGGCAGGTGGGACAGCTGCAGGCTGTGGGGGAAAGAGGGACTGGGAGAAAGAACAAGTGTGGGAAATGCACATAAAAAGGCACCAACTGTGAAAAGAAAAGAAATAATGGATCACCACAGCGTGCTCTTATCTTCCAGTGGGCTCTTTCTGCTACACCGGGAGAGCCCACCTGTATAGCCCACACCCTTCCATCAGTGTTTTACAGCCCAATGGCTTTGCTCCTGCCAGAGCAGGTATTGACAGCCCTTGTCCGAGCTGTGCATCAGGGAGGAGCTGCCTCTTGACACACCTTGACAGAAGGTGCAGTTCTGTGGGTGCTATGGGCAGGTGAGCTCAGAGGCGTGCCTGGTACCCCTATCCCTTGAGCAGACACAAACTTTCTCCAGAGGCTCATGTCTGCTCTGTGTGAGACAGTTCAGAAGAGCCATCCTGGGCAAACTGGGAGCCACAGGCCAAAACCCTGCAGTGATCCAGGACCACAGGGACAAATGTTCTCCTCCCAACCCCACCTTCCTCATTCCCCCCTCCAGGAAAGAACCAAGGACCAAGACCACACCTATATTTTCTGGTCTTTTAGTTTGAAAAAAGTATTGATTGAAAGTGTACAACTGAACACGGCGTGGCTGCAGCACCACCGCCAGATTGTTTCACAAAAAAAAACCAGAAAGGGCCTTAAATAATCGGGTGCAGATTAAAAAAACCTCAACAGTGAAAAAGTTCTTCCCTCCAAACAGAAATTCACAGGCACAGAAATGGCAACAACCACATGGAGACAATGGGGGGACATCCTCCTCCTCCTCCTCCTCAGCAGACTGCGGTGCAGCGCTCCCGGGCGCGGCTCATCCTGGCTCCCTCTTTGGAATGGTTACGGATGAACAGTGCGACATGCCCTTGCTAACCAGACCCGCCCCACCCCCCGACCAGGACACGGACAAACAAGGCCTCTGCTAAGGCTAAAAAAAGGACAAGACCTGCAGTCTTGAGTTCAGCATGGGTAAGAAACGAGAGTCTGGTGAGCACAGCCCAGTCCCCAGGTGGGCCCTGCTACTCCAGTTTGGCCTTCTTGGTGCTGTCCCCACCGTTCTCCTCTGCTGGTGCTGCTGCCTCCCCCAGTTTCCGCTTCCCACTCTCAGCGGGTGGGTGTGTGTTACGGGGTTTGAAGCTGATAATGATGCAGGTCATGTTATCGCAGCCGGTGCCATCCCCTGAGGTGTCTGGAGCCAAGCACTGATCCAGCAGCTGGGGAGGGACAGGGCAAGTCAGCAGAGAAAACAGACACACACTGGGACACCACCCTGAGGCACTGGGCCTGTTCCAGCACCTGACAGTGGTCAGGGACAGTGGCCAGGCCAGATCTGTGCAGCAGGAGTCAAATGCTGTTCCCACTGGACAAGGGACAGAGATGGCCTTGGCAGCCCCAGGTTCCTGAATGTGAGCAGAAGCTCGTTTGGCTGGACAGCACCCCTGCGGTCAGACACTGGCTGGAGTGCCCAGGGAACCCATCTGAGGGAGTGGGAGGGCAGAGCCAGGCACTGAGCCGGGATGCAGGAATGCCACATTGCTGGAGGGACACAGCTCCCCTCTTACCTCTTCTACGATGGAGGAGAGTGGCCGCAGCACTCCATTCTCATCCTTTTGGGTGATCTTCGACTGGATGAAATCCACCACTTCCTGGCTGCTCATCACGTTCCTGCAGAGCAGAAAGGTCAGGAAGGTAGGCAAAGGGAGCACACATGCCATAGTGTCCAACAGGCCTTCCTCAGGCTCAGCTCTGGAGAAAGGCTGGAGCAGTGATGCCCCAGAGGCACAGCAGCTCCCTCACCACTCACCAGATTCCATCACAGGCAATGACCATGAAGTCGTGGTCATCGTTTATTGTCAGCATTTTGATGTCAGGCAAGGCAGAGATCATTTGCTCTTCTGGAGGGAGGTTCTTGTTCCGCTTGTAGAAGTGATCCCCTGTGTGGGGAGGAAGATGTCTGGGCACAGGCAGTGCTGTGCCCTGCCACAGGGCATTCCCAGTGGGATCAGTGAGTGCTCCCACAACCTGGAATCAGGCTGTGGGCCACAAAGCAGAGGAATCATTGCAGGTTCCAGGTGAAAGCTCTGGCAAGCCCAGGGAAGAGGGGTCTTGGCCAGCTCAGCCTGTCCTTACTGCAAACCAAGTGCCCCTTCCCCACCTCCTGGGGCCAACAGCACACAGCACCCGTCACCTCTGAAGAGGCTGGGGCTGCCCCATCCCTGGAACTGTGTAAGGCCAGGCTGGATGGGCCCTGGAACAACCTGTTCTAATGAAGGTGTTCCTGCCCATGGCTGTGGCTGGAAGTGGTTGAGCTTTAAGGTCCCTCTTCCCATCCAAACCACTCCATGGTTCATTTTATGATTTAAAGTTCCCTTGAGAAAACTGGCCCTCAGCTCTGACTAGCAGCTTATCAGGAATCATCCTATGAATGGACTTCCAGGGCCACCACAAAATAGCAGGTGGGAATGCCAGTGTCTCCCTAGACAAACACCTTATTTCTGCCCTAGAGGTGTGGTTTATATCTTTACACTAAGATAATGATTTCAGTGGTTTGGGTCCTTCTGTAGACACTCAGATAAATAAATGGGCTCAAACTAACATGAAGCCAGGTCCCCAGGAAGCAACACACCAAGATTCCTCAATAACCCAGTAAGCAGGAAAAGTCCCATTCCAGAGGCAGCAGTCTGGTTTTGGGACAGTTTACATGAGGTGGTTTCTGACAACCCAGCTGCTGGCACGCCAGCCTGGGATGTGTCAGATGCTGCTTTCCACTGATGTCCAACTGTTTCATGGCTATTTTCTCCAATTAGGCTGAAATCTCCCATCCAACATGGAAGAGGTTTCACTCATCTCATTATAAACTGTTCCACAACCTCAGTGACTGGCAGTGCTGTCAGTGTGGCTCTCCTGAGGCCAGGCCTGCCAGCGTCCCCCCTCCCTGCTTACCGATGGCCCTGGAGAGGTTGAGGCCGCCGTTCACCCTTCCGTCCATGGTGACCTTGCCCCCAGCATTCTTTATCCTGGCCAGCTCCACCTCATCCTCTGGCTTGTGGTCGTAGGACATGTCGACGGCCTTGCCGCCCTCCGACACGACGCAGCGCGAGTCCCCGGCGTTGGCCACGATCAGCTGCTTGCCCCGGATGAGCGCCACCACAGCCGTGGTCCCGCTGTCTGAGCCGGGCTGCAGGAGACAATTCTGGTGAGATTTCTCTCTCTATCTCCCTGCCAGGTCATTAAGGGAACCAGCACCAGCTGCACAGCCCCAGCAGCGTCCCAGATCCCAGGGTGCTGCACCCCACCCCGTAAGCACACACAGAGCAGTGGAGAAGGCTTGAGGGAAATGGGAAACACCAGGAGTGCATTCACTGAGGGGCAGGGTTAGGCAACACCTCCATCCCAGTCTCATGCAGCGTGGTGGGTCAGGGTTCTGTGGCGTTCCGGGTCTGTACCCTCTACTCTAATGTACCAATTCCAACCCCAGCCCAGCTTGAGCACATTCTCACTTCAAATCAGGACGTTTCCCCAAAGGGAGAAATTGACACCTTGGAAGCCACATTCCCTTCTCCGGACCCCCTGGGTCCCTGGCCTGCCTGATTGCACCATCATGGGCTGAAGAGCCACAGCCCTGCCCGGTGAGGAGTCATGCTATGCCATGGAGCAGTGGTGCCAGCAGAGCCCTCCTGCTCTTGCCCTCACTCTCCTCCACAGAGCTTTCCAAGCACCTCACACCCAGAGCAGGATCAGCCTCTTAGATCTCACCCTGCCATCCAGACCCAGGCCCATCCCTCAGCTTCTGCACAAACCCAAGCTGTCAGCAGCTCCCTCAGCCCTAGGAGAGTGCACAGGGTGTTCTGTCCCCACCCAAACAGGAACAACCTCTAGCTGAGTCTCCCAAATGCCCCTGGCTCCATGCTAAACTGCAGAACACAAAACCAGGGTGTGCACCTCCTCTTTCCCCTCCATGCCCGGTAACAACATTTCCTCCTCTTCATCCTCATCCTCCTCTGCTTCTTCAGTGTCATCTTCATCATCTTCATTCTCTGCCTCTTCACTGCTGTAACCGTCCTCGTCCTCACTACATTCCTACAAGAAAGGAGAGATACCACAGGAATCACACAGGACCCTTGGTGCTGTCCGCCCGCTGGTCCCTCCATCCTGGGGACCAATGGTCAGTTCCCCCAGAGGTGTGAGGTGACCTGCCACGTGTCCCCCACACTTGATGGCTACAGCCAGAGCAGCTGGTATCACTACAGCAGTGGATGAAGGGATGGTGCATGCAGCAGGACCAGGGGCTATCAACTATGGCTGCTGCAGAATGAGGGTGTGTCCTTCAGGGTTAGGTCAATAATCCCAAACATTCCCATGGGATGGCCTCAAAGGATCAGCCTGAAACACCTGCTCCTAGGAACACACCTAGGATGAGCCAGAGGCTCGTCTCAAGTACCACCATAAGCAATGCATTCTGCCCAGCCAGAAGGCCACTCTGTTCCAGTGCTGTTTCCTACCTCACTGTCTTCCTCCTCTTCCTCAACCTCATCTGACTCATCCTCACTGTCCTCAAAAAATTTGGATTTGGTTGTGCGCTGGGGCTTTCCCGTAGAGGAGCAGGAGGGCCCGGCCTCCCCAGTAGAAGAGGTGACGGCCTCGTCACCTTTGCCTAGTTCAGGCTTCTGCAGAGCAGGGCTGTTGCCTCCAGCGCTGGCTTTGTCTGAGGTGGAGGAAATACCCGTGATTTCTTCGTCTGGCTTCCCATTCTTCCTCTCCTTGTGGTCGGGAAGCTCCCCTGGGTCAGCCTCTCCATTCATATTTGACTCCCCATCATGCTGCTTGCCTGTCCCCTCCACAGCATTATCCCCAGCTGCAGCTACAGACTTGGCTTTGAGGTTCTTGGTGCAGTTTTGTCCATAACGTGTGAGAAGCTCCTCAATGGTCATTGTGGCTTCTTCGTGCAGAAGAGCAGCTTCCTCATTATCCACTGCAAATGGAAGAGGAAGGGGACAAGGACAGAGAGCGTGAGAGCAGAACACCCAGCACATTGTGTCCTGTGCTGAGCTGCCCCAGCTGAGGCTGCTGCTGGCAGAGTCCCAGCAGTGCTCCCCAGGCTGACTCTGAGCCAGGTCTGTGCCCTCACACAGCTCCAGATGCTACAGGTGAGCAGGATGGGAACAGCAAGGCCACACTTCTGACCACAGCAGAGCCTGCCAGTGCCCCCAGTGCCCCAGAGCCATTCTTCCTGGCAACCTGACAGCACCACAGAGTGTTTACATCAGGCATGGGGGCTGCTGGTAGCACAGTGTGCACGTCAGGTGTGTGGGTAAAGCCTCATTTGCCCAAGCACAAGCTCCTTGGGAGCTGCAGGGAAGCAGAGCCACCACTTCCATGTGCAGGTTTGGTCATTAATGCTGCAGCTAGGAACAAGAGAACAGCTGAAACACCCCAGGGATGCCCACCAGCTGCCATCTGGACAGATGCAACACGTGAGAGCACAGCTTTGGCCATCTCCCAGGTGGGACCAGACAAAGTGGCATGACTTTCCCCAGTGACCATGGGCCAAACACCACTGACATCCCCTTGCACACAGTTTGCTTTGCTATTTAATCCCAAAAGGAAAACAAATACAGATAGCCCAAATGCTCCTAAAAATACAGAACAAAAAGAAAGAAAACTCAACCACCCACCCACCCTCTTAATCCCTGGAGTGAAAAAAAACCCAAAAACCAACAAATTCAGCATTTCCAGATTACATATTGTTCAAGGTGACAGGATCACACTGCATCTGTCTCAAGGCTGGTCACAAGGTACTCAGTGGGAGCAGCACAGGATTCCACCCCAGGAAACACCTCCTGGGCTGGCAGCCACTTGCTGGTGGAACACTTGCTTCTTTGTGGGAAGAACTGCTGAAAAGATCAGGATCTGCTTCAATCCTAGCTGCACTTGGTGGCTGCCACCAGCCAGAGGGAGCTGAGCACTGCACACCACATCATTTCCCTCCCACAACTGAGTCCAGCTCAGAATTCCTGACATATCCTGGAACCCTGAAACCCATGAAGGAATCCCTATAGAAAATGGTGACAGGATGTTTTGTTATCCATAGCATTAAGCTTGCAAATGGATAAAGGTTCCCCCTCTAGCATCAGCCCAAAGCATGGACATGCTAAGGGGCAGTAGCTCAAGTCAGCCAAAATTTAACTGAGAAACTGGGACAGAAAACCTTGTGCCCAAGGAGACTTGACCCTGCTGCTCTACATCCCTGTCCTGGAGCTGCAGCCTTGTCTGTTCAGTGGCACCTGACTTACCATCATCTTCATCAGCAACTTTCTCCTTCTCATCTTCATCGTCCTGTGGCCGCCCAGCCATTTGAGAGAGCTCCTTAATCACCTCCTCTGTGGTGAGCTTGGCATCAATGGCCAAGAATGCATCTTCCAGGGCCTGTGTGTAAACACAGACATGAGTGGGCAGCTGCCCCTGCCCTACAGGATGCCTGCCTGCCATGCTGTGCAATCCAGTCTCTTCCAGCTTGCACACTGTAACTAATCGCAGCACGGCTGTACCTATAGGCTTCTCCTGATCCAACACCCTGCTCCAGCAGGGACACCCAGGACTATGCCCAGACAGGTTCTGGACAGCTCCGAGAATGGAGAGTCCATCACCTCCCTGGACAACCCACACCCAACTGGGTACTGCCACAAGGGCTTTCCTCTGTGTTGGCACTCAGTCCAGGGCAGAGCTGACTCCTTACCTTTTGCAATTTGCCTTCCTTGTAGGCCTTCTGGTCTTTGATGATCTCAGGGAGGTACTTGGCACAGTACAGGGCAACTTCTTCTCCTGAAAAAGAGCAGAAGCTATTTAAAGAGGCTGCTCCTTCGAGACAGACCCTGCTCTTGAGCAGCTGAATTCCTGAGGTAAATCCTGGGACACAAGCCAGAGCTGCTCCAGACACAGAACAGTGACACAGCAGCTGAGTGTGGGGATCCTGCTTACACCTTCCCAGAAGGATGTGCAGATGGCCCTGGCAAACCTCACAGCTCCAAACCACCAGGTTTGGCCAAAGCTGTGAACTTCCTGACAGGGAGCTTAGGCTGACTCTTTAGGTCTAGCATACCTGGAAATCTTTAATTTCACATGTCAGTGAAAGCAGAAGGAAAGGGAAGCTTTTGCTAACTGTAGGTTCTATTGGAGCATTACCAATGTGCAGTGAGCACATAAAAAGTGTTCTGTCTCCTAGTGTGTGTTCCAGACCAAGGGCAACGAGATCCCAGAGACTGAGATGAACCTCTCAGGAGATAGGGCAGTCACTTGGTACAGGAAAGAGCACAGCACGATAAACAGCAGCCAGAACACTGTGCTGAGAGCACAGGGGATAATCAGTACTGAGAGACAGCTCAAGTCAAGTGCTCATCCTAGAACAGCTGAGAGATTTTTAAAAGCCAGAAACTCCCCCAGCTTGGTAAGTAATGGTGTCAGGTACGGCTAGGGCATGCGGGCATTTGTTTAGATCCCTAACGTGCTATTAAGAGAGAAGGAAGAGTAAACATTGAGGGAAGATGAATTTCTGTAGTTTATCTTGATCAGGGCAAGAAAGAGTAGCATGAGTTGTAAGAGATCACACTAGTCATTGAGGTTTTTGCACGAGCAAAGAACAGTGTAGGACACAGGAACATGGATGTGGCTCACACCTCACAAAGAAGAAAAATTAGAGCCAGAAACTGAGAAACAAATGAAATGACTGCACAGAAAGAGGGAGAGGAGCAGGCCAAAGCTGCAGGCAAGTGGAAGATCCCACTGCAGGGTCCAGGAACATCCTGAGACTGTGCTGGACCAATCATTCCCTGCCATTGTACAAAGAAGTAGCAGTGTGGGTGGCAGGGCACAGCAAGCCAGAGCCTACCTGCACCTGGGGCTTTCCTGTAGGTACAACCAGAGCCACGTGGGCTCCTTTCCTTTGGGCTACAGGAAGGTTTCCCACAGGATGGAGCAGCCACACAAATACTGATCTTCCTGCTGCACATCCCAAATTCCCTGCCCTCCTCTGAGCCCAACAGAGACTGTGCAGGCAGCTGGGCACCAGGATGAGCTGTGCAGGCAGGAGCAAAGCTCTGTGAAGGAATGGGGAGCAAGGGAAGTGAAAAGAAAGCAGCAGCCAGCCATCAGCAGAGGGAACATAGTGGGAAGCAGAGAAGTGGGGAGATTGGGAGAAAGACAAACAAGGACTTTTCCAATGTACCTGCAAAGAATAGATCAAGTGGCCATTGAGAACACAAACAGCCAAATGGCTGTTGCTACACAGTGCTGCAAAGCATTCCATGGTACAGGGAACAAAGAGACTGGCTCTGACCTGGGAACACTGGAGAGGACCTCTGACAAGGGCCTAGAATGCCAGGACAAGGGGGAATGGCTCCACATTGAGAGAGGGCAGTGTTAGATGGGATATTAGGAAGAAAGTCTTGCCTGTGAGGGTTGTGATGCCTTGGCCATTCTATGTTTTCTCCAAAAACACTTCTTGGAGGGAGGTGAAAATCTGTTAGTTGTCTCCACGAGATGGAAGCTGAAGGACAGTGATGTCCTCAGTGCAGACCCCAAGTGCCAGCTGAGGTTCAAGGTCAGCATTTGAATAACAGATCTCTTGGTCAAACACTACTAATCTCTGCAGGGCCAGCAAAGATCAGGAAGCAACACCAGCCTCTAACAGGGACAGCACAGAAGAGAGTGTGATGTGGGTCAGGCAGACTGATCTTGGGAAGCAGCACAGTGACCTGCAGCTGCTAGCAGACACAAATCCCCTCTGACTTGCTCTGTCCATTACTGCCCCAACCCTTCCAGCCCCATGGTGGGTGCCAAGAAAGGACTGCTGTGGTTTAACCCCAGGGGGCAACTAAGCACCACCCAGCCAGGTGCCCACCTCTCGTGGAGCTGGGAAATGGACTGGAAGAGTAAAAGGCAGGAAGCCCTAGAGTTGAGAGAAGTTTAAAACAATAATAATAATAATTTTTTTTAATAGTGAAAAGGCAAATAGCAAAGAGAGAGGAATCAACCTCAAGACAGATGAGCAATGCAAGATATATGTCAGTGAAGACACGTTATTAAAATAAAGGCACAAGTAGACAGCAATAGGGACTGAGCAAACACTCCCTGCCCCTCACTCAAGGGGCAGAGTCCCCAAATATCATCCTCCAGAATCTGGGGGTGGGGAGGCCAGAGCACATAAAAAAAGAAACTGGGGAAGGAAAAAACTGGCCCAGCAGCACCTTTCAAACACTGGAAGGTTTGTCCACAAGAGGGAAACCTAAAAGAAAAACTGATCAATGAAATGGAAAATGCTAATATGTAAAAAAATCCCACAAACTCACCCTTTTTCAAATAACACAATAATAAAAACTTTTCCCAACCTGTCTGGAGCAGGAAGCTTACTGGAGTGTTTCAGGCTGAGAGATGAGCAAGGTATATAAGAGAAGCTAAATTCAGTTTCTGTACTGCCAGCTAATAAATCTTAGCAAGGTTCCCACCCAAAAACTTACATGGGAGAGACCTGAGAAATTGCTTCAAACTTAAGAACTACTGCATCAATAAAATCACACAATAGTAGGGGATGGCCAAAAGCTGTTTTTCTAATTCAGATTCAACTATATCCATGTCCTTCCTGATATGGTTTGTCCAGGGAGAGCTGTAGAGATTCAATAACTAAAAAACTAAAATACAAGTTAGAAACTCATGCCAGTGCTTTGCCATCCCATGCCTTTCACTAATCTTTCCTATTGTATTTAAGAACCCCAAACACAATACTTAATGTCCCATACTAACAGGGATGTCATGAGTCTCCAAAGCCTCTCTAAAACCCAACACATGGTGTAAGGCCTTGGCAGCTGAGACACCAACACCCTGAGCTCGGAGGAGAGCAGATGGTTTGATACTCTTCATTCTTGACCCATTCTTGGTAGATGCTCCTTATCTTTACTTTTGCCTGACACACACACAGAGTTTCTGAGCTGAGTAGCTCCTGATCCCTACATCCCAGTTGCTTGTCACTCCCTGTCTCCCAGCACCAACTCACCATCCCCACGTTCTCAAAGATACCCTTCAGGATATCAGTGACTGCTCCACATGGGTCTCTGCACACTCTAAGGTGAAGTTCAGGAAAAAAGTAATTTCAGGATATGAAATACATTATCCAGAGTGAGATGACCTCTTTGGAAGAGCTACATCTGCAGCAGTGACAGTCACAAACTGGACACTGTTACAGAGCCAGTGAACAGGAGGAAACAGGCAGCTCAGTTCATCTACTGCACACAGATTTTCAAAGAGCTGTGAAACAAACCATCAAACATTTTCCATACTAAGCTGCAACAAGAAAAGCAGGGAGGTTACATAGCAGCAGTTTTCAAAATGGGGGATGGCCACTGGGACAGCTCCTTGAAAAGCTATGTTGTTCAACATCTACATAAATTAGCAGGAAAAGAGGTCAGTAAACCATGATGGATCATTCAGGATGATCAAAATTAAAATAAATTGCAAGGATCTTGACAGGATCTTTAACAGCAAGATCTTGAGCTCTTACATTACATTGGCAGAGCAAATTCTGTAATAATATTAGCAATAATATTTAATAGCAATATTCAGTCATACAAGCAGACAGAAGCTTTGGACTCCTCTTGACTGCAATAAAAAAGACACTGAATTCAAAACTAAAAGTGAAAAGTACTACCAGAATGATTATTCACTCATTCCTTGTGTCATGGATACTGCAGTGAAATTATCAGGCAGCAGATTTAACCATATCTTTTTCAAATAATGATTCTATGCAAAATGCACAGTGTAAACATTCACCAAACACAGAAACCTTCTTAAAATGCAGTTAGACAAATTTGTGAAGAGTTAGCTCATCCAGAAGACTCCACCATGTCTCCAGGATGGAATGGCTGCAACCTCCAGTTTAAGAAAGTCTTACAGGGAATAGATCTGCCTGTTTTGATTTTTACTCTTTCCTTGGACCACTAGAACACAATGCCTAGAATAAATCTCAGGTGATGTTTCTTACCACTTTTTCTTCTGTGACTCTCCTGCCCAGCTTATCCACCATAAAAACAGCCATTCTCAAAAGGTATAAAAGATGGAATACAAATCTGATTTCAATTTCAGATCAAACCCTGACTTTCCTCCTAGGACTCCTAAGAGTTCAGAACCTCCGCTGATGGTATCTATGAAGAAAATGCTTCCATCAAGGAGCAGAGCTCCTAGCAACAGATGGATGCCCCAGACAGCCCTGAGGGGTCACACTGAGGGACAGGACAGAGCAGAGTGGACGCAGTTACCTCCGTGTCCATCGTAGACAGAGAACATGGCTGTTTCACTGTCCAGCTCGGGAATGCAGTTGTGAGCATCCTGAAAGAGAGAGCAAAGGCCTGAAATGAAAGGGATTGCATTAGACCCACAGAAAACCAAAGGAACACAAATTTGTTTGGGTTGGAAAAGACCTCTGAGACCACTGAGCCCAACCATTGCCCCAGCACTGCCAACCCAGAGTGCTGTCCCATGCCCCTGAAGTGCCACATCCACACTGCTTTTAAACCCCTCTAGGACTCCACCGCTGCCCTGGCCAGCCTGTGCCAGGGCTGGAAAAACCTTTCCATGAAGAAATTGCTCACAAGTTAACCTGAACCTACCCTGGCACAGCTTGAGACTTCTCCTCTTCTCCTGTCCACTGTTTCCTGGGAGACAAGCATGACCCCCACCTGGCTGCACCCTCCCATCAAGGAGGTGCAGAGAGTGAGAAAGTCACCTTGATCCTCCTTTTCTCCAGGCTGAACCTTTCCCAGCTCCCTGAGCCACTCCTCAGACTCCTGCTCCAGGCCCTTCCCCAGCTCCACTGCCATCCCTGGGTGTTGGGCAAGGCTCAACACCAGCATGAGCCATGGACAGAGCACAGCCCTTCTCTCCCATTGTCATCCCTGGGCAAAGCACAAGGCTCAACACCAGCATGAGCCATGGACAGAGCACAGCCCTTCTCTCAAAAGGTCTCTGTGGAGCAGCCAGCTTGGAGGAAGGCATCCCTGTGATTTTTACGCCTGAACTCCTTCCCCCATGGGCAAGCAAACCCACCTTGGCTATTGCAATGCAGAGCCTGGAACAGACGGCCAGGCTGAACCTTTCTCCTAGGCCCTTCCCTGCCCAGCTTACCCCCATAGATTCCTTCAATCCAGCCCTCACCCCCTGACACATCCCACACTCTGGTCAGGAAGAACATGTATCCTGTAATATGTTCAACAATATGATCTTTTCTGTGGTTCATCACCTTCAGTGTGCTACAACTGCCCCAAAACACTGTGCTCACTCCAAGACAGCAGTCTCAAATATCTGGATGTGTCCATGCTGCCAGCAAGATTCCAAAATTTACACACACACGGAACTAGATCACAGCCCAGCAACCACTGAGCTCTAATGCTTTTTTAGGTACGACTCCTTGGATAAGGTCTCTTCGCTCTCCAGAGTTCCAGTTTTCTGTAAAAATATAACTTTGTTCCTTGCTCAGGAAACAGGAACAGTGAGGTTCTGGGTTTATGTAGCACTCTTTGCAATGGAACTGCTGGCACTGGGATGAAAAGAGCTTCTGAACAGGCAAGTGACCACCTGAGTTCAAACCAGTAATGACTGGTAATGCAGGAAATTTCCCCAACCCTCACTGGAGAGAGCAAATGAAGACAGAGATAAACCAAGAAGCAGCATTTTAGTGCTCACTTTTCTAAGCATTCACAGAAGCCAGTGAGACAGTAACTGGGGTAAGCCCCAGGTGACCAAACAGCAGTGTAATTACAGAGATGCAAATGCTGCTGTGGAGGAAACCCAGCACCAAGGGCACCAAGAGCAGTCCGTGCTGCCCCTGCCGAGCCCCTTGGAGCTTGTCCTGATCTGTCCCCTCACTGAGCCCCACCCGAGGGGCAGACGGCAGGGCTGGCACAGCAGGGCAGGGCTCAGGTCTGTCCTGCTCCAGCAGCAGGGCTGGTGGCTCTGCCCGTGGGGCAAAGCCAGGTCCTGGCCCTGCCAGCACCACCACACAGCTCTGAAGCTCCACGTGCTGCCAGAGCAGCTGCAGCCCAGCCCGGCCCTCCCACTGGGATATCTGCGCTGGAAGAGCCCACAAAGGTTCCCAAAGTCTGCTCCTGCTGCCCCGGGAGCCCTCACTCTCCCTAGCTACCTGAGCGGTTACTGTAACAGTGGTGAAGAACTGTGTCTGAAACATCAAGCACCCAATTCTGCTGAAATGAGCAAGGAAATAAACAAACTGAGCGCTCATTTAACAAATCTCCATATTTTGAACCAAACTCTCAGTTTTTGCAGCGAGGGCTTTTGTTCTAAGCCTGGGAAAGGAATGCAGCTGCAAACGGGGGCCGTTGGTGTCTCACTGGGGGGGTACTGTCAGAGCAGGAGCAAAGAGTTTGGAGAAGCCCCAGCCAAGCACATCCTGTGCCTCCCACTATATCCCAGAGCACTCCTCTGGACCATAAAACTGACTTCAGCCCTTTTCTTTGCTGCTCCTGGTACCTAATACAATTTGGCTTTGTATCCTTATCCTTGGAGTCCCTCATCTGCCCCAAACATTTCCTGACTCCCAGAGTAACCTCTCTAATATGTTACTAAGCTACAGTATTTCTTCAGAGCCCTGTACACCCGCCTCACCTGAAGGCTCCTAAAACCCAAGCACAATGTGACAAAAAGCTCCTTTACACCCAAAATACCGGTGTCTTACCAGGTACACTCCGACTGGCTCCACCAACACACACAGAACCACAGCATTAAGCACAAACACTTGCTCAGGACTTTCTTCAAGCCTTGTAGAAGAGCAAAAGTGCAACTGAACAGGAAGAGAGTGAAAAAACAAAACAAGGCAAGAGAGAGCAGAATACAGAGTGCTGGAATGCAAGAAAACTGACTGCTCAGCTGTGTGTAAAACACACACTTCGCTCCTAACAGGCAATCTGCACCAGGTTCAACTCCTGCCACCTGCTTGTTTCTTGGGACAACTCAACTAAACCACGTGCACGCTGATAGCCTCAGCGCTATCTCCACCAGCTCGGAGAAACCAGAGATGCTGGGGAGTGCAGAACCCACACCTGCAGCTGGGGCCTCGCCCAGCCCCTGCACAGGTACCAGCTATAGCCCCAGGTGAGTGAAGGTAGAGCCCTGTCCCAGCTGTGGGAGGGCTGAGTGAACCCAGCACACCCTAAAAACCAGGGTCACTCTGCCCTCCGTCACCCCAGCCTGGGCCCTGACACACCCAGCTCTGTGCAGAGGGACACTGACCCCCTGAACCACCCAGCTCCATGCAGAGGGACACTGACCCCCTGACACACCCAGCTCTGTGCAGAGGGCTGCCAGAGCTGCTTACACACGTTAATCCCTTTGAGGTCACTCTCAGTGCTCCAGCAATGTCCCTGTGCCACTGGCAAGGGCCAGCTCAGACCCTGCCAGCCATCTCCACACACATCCTCTGAGTGAATCTCAGGAGCCCATGCACCAGTTCTGCATCTTCCTGAGAACCAGAGCCCAGGGGTGCTCACACAGAGAGGAGGAAGCACTTCTGGTCACTGGTTTGTCACCTGCATGATTGCTGCTGCAGTCCAAGAGACAGTGACGTGTCTGGCAAAACAGCTTATGGACCTAGAGCAGCAAAAATTCAACAGCTGAACAGGACAACCTCCCCAAACCAGCCTCAGGGCTAGGAAGCGAACGCTGAGAGGTGTACCTGGGGTGGCTGCAGGGACCAGGATGAATCCTAAGTGAATTCAGCTGTTAGCTGGCTGCCCAGAAGGGAAAACAAAGCAGCACATTACAGTACTCACAGAGGGCCTTAAGCTCACAGACCCGCGGGGCCAGCAGCCCCACACTGCCCTCACACCAGCCAAGAGCTCCAAGGGCACTTCCTGCAGCCTCCTGCACTGGGGGGACACGGGCAAACACCTGGATCCTCAGGCAGGTGTGGGTCTGGGCAGCTCATCTGCCCACAAGGAGCCCAGCAAAGCCAGGACGGGCAACAGGAGGCTGACAGCAGCCATGAGAATTCTTCCTACAGATTTTCCTACAAATAAATAAAAATAGAGAGGAAGCACAGCAAGACATCCAACACTTCAGGGGAGAAAATCAGGCATTTCTCCTGAGAATTTCCCACTTGCTTTCACCCAAACTCTCCTTCCCTTGGTTTTTTACCCCGAATTCCTCATTTCCCGCAGGGATTTACCCAGCCGCACGTGTCCCCCACCGCACGGGGGGACTCCCCACGCAGGAGCCGGAACACGCGGCTGCCGTGTGGGATTCGGGCAAGGCTGGGCGGCACCGGGAGAGGCAAGGTGCCCCTCCCGGCCTCGCCCGGGAGGGCCGGGGTGCCCGAGAGCCCCCGCACCTCCTCGCCGGGTGTGGACGCCGCCGCGCCGCCAGCCTCAGCCCCTCACCTCCATGGAGACGCGCCATCCCTGCATGGCGCTGAACCCGAAGTGCAGCGGGCGCGGCCCGAGCCCGGCGCCGTCCCCGGAGCTCTTCACCGTGTTGGGCTGCGACAAGTAGGCGCCCATTGCGGCCGCGGCGGCCTCGGTCGGCGGCGACCGGACCGGAGCGGGGGGCGCGGGCGGACTGCGGAGGCGGCGGGACCTCGCACCGGCGGGCGGCGACCGGAAGTCGCGCGGCCGGAAGCTCGGCGGCCGGAAGCGCCAACCATAGAGGCGCGGCTAGAGCGGCACCGCGGCCCGCTCCGCCCCGGGACTACCTACACGGCCCGCAGGTGGCTTCGACCTGCCCTGAGACTCCTCCGGGGGAACAGCGGGCTTGGGACCGGCGATGCCGCCGCCAGCCGGAGCCGCTCGCACAGACAAAGCCGCGCACGCTCACAACTACCGGAATTATTGCCCTGCCCCTCTGTATGAGGGGCCCTTGCGCACACAGCACCTTATATAGGCTGAGTCACGCCCACCGGCCAATCAGCGACCCTGAGCGCCCCCTCTCGCTATCTCATTGGCTGTTGCACGAGGCTGCCCCGCCCCATTCACGATCTTTCACGGCCCTTCGCGCAGGGCGCCCCCTGTCGTGTGACGCACCGCGGAGCCCCGCCCACCGGCCATTGGCGGGTGCTGACGCGCCGCTCGCGGCGCTGATTGGCTGCGGCAGAGGCCCCACCCCGCACGGCGCGTTACGCAGCGCGGCGGTTGCGGCGGGGACGTGCTCGGGACCGGGAGGTGCTGCGGGCCCGGTAAGTGCGCGGTTCCCACCCCTCGGCCCCCGCCTCGCCCCGGGACCCGCTAGCTCGGGCGCCGCTGGCAGGCCCGGGGCGCGGCCCCGGCTGACAGGCCCGGCGGGCGCGGCCCGGTCCGGCCCGGTGGGCCCGGCTCGGCCTGGCCTGGCGCCCCGCCGCGCCTCACGGACCGCACCTCTGCCGCAGGGGTGCGACCGCAGCATGTCGGAGGGCGAGTCCAAGCAGGTGCCCAGCAGCGGCTCCGACCCCAAGCCGGAGCCCGCCTCGTCTGGCCCGGGGATGACCTCGGTGTCTGCGCCGGTGACTTCCGCGGCGCCCCCAGAGGAGGAGGAGGAGGAGAGCGAGGACGAGTCCGAGATCCTGGAGGAGTCGCCGTGCGGCCGCTGGCAGAAGCGGCGCGAGGAGGTCAGTGCCGGGAGCCGGTTCCCGGAGCTGGGCTGCGGCGGAGCCCGGGCGGGGCCCGGCGGGCGCTTGTCCCGCTTGTCCCGCTTTCCCCCCACCCCGGGGTCCTCCTGCCACCTGTTCCCGGGACAACGGGGCCCCGCCGGGGGGCTCCGTGGCGCTCCCGGGAGGCGGGGAGGTGCGTGGCCCTTCTCCTGCCTGCCGGCTGCCGTTCCTCGGCGCGGAGCAGTGATGAGTGCCCTGCCGCAGGCCGCTGTGACGGCCAGCTGCTGCCGCTGTGCGCTGGGGAGTGGCTCCGGCTCTCCCGGTGCGCGTCGCGTTCTGCAGATCTTTCTCTCTGGGAGCGGTGAAGAGCAGTGACTGGGCAGTTCTTGGTGTTCTCCCTGCTGCCCAGGTGGCTGGTTACCTGAGCCGGTTAGCCGGGCTCCTCAGCTTTGAGTGCTTGCTTTGCTTTGTCGTCTGCAATCAGGATAGAGCACAGTCAGCTCACACAGGCTTGTTCCTTGGCCTGTCCTGCCCTACCCACCCTCAGCGCCTGTGCTGGCAGCGTGCTGTGTCAAGGCACGAGGAGATTAGATCGTGGTGTTTGGGACCTATCCTTTTTTCCGCTCGTTGCTGGGCTCTGTTTTTCTTCCTGGGGGCTGTCTGCACGAGCTGGTTTCTGCTCTGTGCTGGCACAGTGCCTCTCCCCTGGCTGGGCAGGCTGTGCAGCCCTGGCAGGTGCTGACAGCCAGACAAGTGCTGCTCCAGCACTGCTGCGGCACAAGTGCTGATGGGGCTTTTCTCAGCCAGCTCCGGGGCTGAGCACAGGGGTTTGTCTGCTTTGTCCAGCACTGCAAAAAGGGCAGTGCAAACCCCAGTAGTACTGAGGGAGTCGTTTGTTCTGATGTAAATTTGGAGGTCAGAGTAAAGTCAGGGATTCCCTGCAGTTCTTCACCTTTGCTGAGAGCTGTCGTGGTTTGGTTTAATGTGAGCCAAACGCTGGCGTGGTGTGGTCAGAATGTGCCTTTTCTAGTGTGGCTCTGCAGATTGGTTACAAATGTAGCGTTAACAGTAGGGGAAAAAAGTTTCCTTTTTCTCTTTTTTAAGGAAGTGTGAATGTCTGGTTCTGTCCTTCTCAATATATTCTGTACCTGAAGTGCTTTATCTCTTGCTCTGTGCTGAAGGGGCACATGCTGGAGAACAAAGCTGGTTTGTTTGTGCTGTGTTTTCAGTGTGTTTTATTTGGTGCTGATCATTCTGACACAAGGAGACACAGGGTTTTCTGTGCTCTCCTACACCACAAGTAACATTTGGGAGGCTCTAGTGTTTTCTTTGGGTTTCAGTCCCCCCTCAGCAGACAAATTAAATTAATTGACATTTTGGCATGGCTGAATGATTGTCTCACGGCGTCAGGTTGCCACTGTGGAGGTCAGAGTTCTCTGTGCCACCACAGGCTGAGGGATGGGCGTCGGGGCCACAGAACACATCCTTGTTGAGTGAGCTGGGTAAGCTGGGGGCTGCTCCTGCTGAAGCCTTCACTCTTGCACATACTTGTGTCTGACAGGAAGCAGCCTCGGCTGCAGCCTGGCGTGTCTCTAGATTTCACATGTGAATTTGTGTCTCAGTGAGCCCCCAGCTTGTGCAGAGGCTTTTGTTGCCTGAGCTGCATGACAGCAGACTCTCTTTGCTGTCACAGTCACTGGGCTGATCTCTCTTGCTGCAGGTGTCCCAGCCTGGAGTTTATTTGGTGTAGCAGCTGTGCTGAGTGTCCCAGGGCAGAGTGCCCTTTTTCCCGGGGAGGTGTGACAGCTCAGCCTGCTCTGGTTATTCCTGTCTGTGCAGTGTGTTAACAGGCTCTTACTCACCACTGCTCTCAGGGAGATGGGTTACTCTGGAAAAAGCATTTGCCGACCTTTTCCCAGTGATGCAATCCCTATCTTTTATTATGGCACTATCAGCTGGATGTGGGATGAGGTGGCACCGTGGAAACAATGAGACATGAGAATCTGAGAGGAATGGGTGCACACACATGGTTGAGACAATGTGTTCTGCCTGGTACTTCCCATGTGTGACATTCTTTCCTGCTTGTCCCGAGTGCATGTTCTGGGTGTAGGCTTTGAAATGTAATGGCCTCGCTTTTTTATTTAAAAAGGTTGTTCTACCATCCATGAGCGATGCACTCGCTGCAGCAGAGGTGGAGCTGTGCAGACAGTGCAGGGAGGGGCGGGCTGGCTCTGCGCCGGGGCTGTCGGTGCCTGCTCATCGAAACGAGCGGCTTTCGGCGGGACGGTGCCCGCGCCGCCGGTCCCGGAACGGTCGCGGGGGGCAGGACGGCCTGCGCCGGTCCTGCCGTCCCCGCACGCCCTGGCTGCCTGCTCCCGACTCGGGTAAAGCGGCCTCAGGCCTCCCTAGCGCCCCGCGGCCCGTCCGGAACCGGGACCAGAACCAGAACCGGGGCCGGTCCCGGGACAGCGCGGGGCGGGGCCGGGCGGCCAGGGCGGGGCCCGCGGCTCGGCCTCGCCAACCAATGGCAGGCGGCGCGCAGCGTTACATCACCGCCGGCGGCTTCCATTGGCTGCGGCTCGCTGTGGCCACGCCCCGAGGCGGCCGCACCCTCGGGGCTGCGCCGGGCTCGGGCAGGGGACCCCGGGCAGGGGACCCCGGGCAGGGGACCCCGGGCGGCGCCGGGCGGAGCTGAGCCGTGCCCGCTAGCCAGAATACACCGGGTCACGAGCGGAATGCTGCTGGGAACAGGGCCGAGCGGGGACAGGAGCGGGTGAGCGCCGCCCTGCAGAAAGGGACCACGGGGACCCGGTGCTGGGCGGCAGCATCTCGGCTGGAGCGAGCATGTGCCCTAGAATCGAGAGGGTAAACCTCGTCCAGGCGGGAGCAGGATGGACGGCGCAGAGCCCCATCCTGGGGCTGTTGCACACAGCAGAACCAGATGTTCATGAGAGGGGATACTCCCTCTATAGGTCTTCTCCCTGGGATCCAGGGCCAGGACACCAGGGAACGGCTCCAAGCTTCATCTGGGGAAGCTCAGGCTGGACAAGAGGCAGCATTTCCTTACTGAGAGGGTCACACCTGCCCCAGGCTTCCTGGAGAGGTGGTCGGTGCCCCAGGCTTGTCCATGTTTGAGGCATTTGGACAATGCCCAATTGCTGTGACATGAGCCAGCCCTGGTTGGGTTGAACAGTGGAACCAGGAAATCTGTGGAGATCCCTTCCAGCTGGCTATTCTGTATTCTATTCCTGCTTAAATTTCAGATGTAAAAAAGGATTGAGTGTTGAGTTCACTGATTGTAATTCTTCCTATAAACAGGGAGCTTCTGTAGTGCAAAGAATGTAATTCCCATGAAAGTTCAGAGTAGTTTTAATAAAATCAAATGCTTCTGTGACATTTTGAACTAGTAACCCTTTTTTAGCAAGATAGAAAATGCTTACGTTCCCCAAATTCCATTTTTTGTGGAACATGGAGAAGTACCTGTGGTTCCTGCAATGTTGTGGACTGTGCTGCTTTCCTCCCAGAGCTGGAATTTCCTTCCATGGCTCTGGAATTGTGCCCACATCCCTGGTTGCTCTCCTGACCAGCACACAGGAGAGGCTTTACAGAGTATCTGGTCCTGTGGCTGAAGCACAGGGCAAGGCCCACAGCGTGAGGGCAGGGTGGTCACAGGGCTGGTGGGGTCTCCTGTGCTCTCCTGGCTCTTCTCTGCTTGCTCTGCCTGAAAACCCTACCCCTCTGTTTCTGCTGTCCTGCTGTGACAGGACATTTCCATTTCATTCTTGCAGTAGCATGCATGCATAACTTACTTTTCTTGGGTTGTCCAGGTATCTTGAGAATTATCTGCTGTGCCTCCTAGGAATAGAAACTTCCTAATGGAGCAGGATTGCAGCACCGCATTAGCAGGTCAGGTTTAGCCTCCTGAAACTGAGAGCAGTGCTTGCTATCCCTGCTGGAAGCTACATGGATGACACATAACTGTAGGAAGAGTTGTGCACTGCTGCAGCAGAATCTTTATTTTCAGCCCAGCGTTGTAGTGTTTGGCTTGGCAAGCTCGTGTGAGTAGGAGAGGCTCAGCCCTTCCTAGACGGCCATGTCCTTGGGTTTGCTGTGTGTCAGGACTGTCTGTTCACCAAGTTTCTCTCTGTACATCCTCTGGGAGGAGAACACCGTGTGACTGTGTAAGCCAAGGCTTTTTAAGAAGTGCTTTGTTGACACCTTTGTGGTGTGCTTCAGAGAGAAGGAATGCGTGTCGTGTGTGTGGGCACAGGCAGGTCCCCTTTTCGGGGTGTGTGTGAGCGTGTCTGTCGGGGTGAAGAGGGCAGAGGCCCAGCAGGCCTGGGGCTGGCTGCCTGCTCTGTGGGCTCGTCACAAGGCACAACCTGCTCAGGGTGGTGCTGCTCTCATCCAGTGCTGCTGCGCTCTTCAGCCTGGCACTCAGAGCAGAAGAGGCAGAAAATGGGAGACTGAGTGCTGATCTGTCCTTCAATATCTTTATATTTCCCAGAGAATATGCCAGGCTGCTCAAGAGCAGTGGGAGAGTGTTGTGCTGTTCTTGCAGCCCTGCTCGTGTCCTGTCCATCATCTGTGAACTTGTCCCCTGCTGTCCTGCACACGGCAGGCACAGGGGTTGGGCACCTGTCCCACGGACTCTGAAGTGTCGAGGGGGATTTTTGGGGTGGCTGGAGGGGACATTTCAGTTCCTGATGACCTTGTGGCCAATTGTTGCTCTGTGGCTCATGTGTTACTAACTCATTTGCGGATCAGCTGCTGGACTTTCCCCTGCTGTATTTTCCTCGTTCTGCCCCACTTCAGTGACTGCTGAGATCAAGATGTTCCTTTCTGCCTTATCTTTCGCCACATGCCTCATGTGTCAGTGTGGCTGTGCCTGCAGTGGTTGCCACATTGAATAATTCTTGTTTTTCTGTCTGGGGTTTTTCACCCTGTGATGAAAGCTGCAGCCCTTGACAGCTTCCTTTACAGTGGCGTGCAGACTCTGACAGCATCATGGGTGGAGTTCCCTGTGGCCCTGGGTGTCAGGTCAGGAGCAGAACTTGGGGAGCAGAGTTTGAGACAGTGTGCACCTGTGAGTCCAGTCTTGCTGTTCTTCACTGGATACTGGAAGTTCAGAAAATTCATTTAGGCAGCACACTGCCATTAGTTTGCTTCTCTTTTTTCTGTGAAAGATCTGTCTGCCATTTGGATTGGCACTCCTCAGCTTTGATGGCTGGATGTTACAGTTGGATTTCAGTGCTCAGGCTTACAGATGCTCTCGATCTATGCTGGAACTGTCCAATGTTAAGAAAAGAGCTGTGATTCGTGAGAAACTGAGGTCAGAGAGATAGGAACTGAAACACTGGGTCTACTGCATCTTTATCTCTTTGTTGTCTTCTCACTTCTAGGGGGAGTCTCAGTTGCTTGAATCATTTTTCATTTGAAGGCAGTTGGTGACTTTTGTACTTCTGGATTTACATTTTTTCAAGGGGACAGAGTGCCGGATTCTTGGAGAAAAAATGCTAACAGACTGAGTGTTTGGATTCTGCGATGCTGGGGCCTGATTTTTCTCAGCCTCTGTTGTGACTGGAAAGAAACTTGCTGAGGTAGTAGAAGATAAGCACCAGTCCTCCAAGCAAGCTGGCACTTAGAGGGCTGCCAGCTCCCTGGCAGGCTTTGACAATGGATCTGGTTTTATTCCAGTTGGTGGAGAAAACTAATGCCATGCTGTAGTTTTTATAGCATTCCTTGGAAGGTGTTAAGAAGGGAGTATGTAAAGACTTTTAACATTTTTATTGGCTCATGCGGGGGCTGCCTTAAAGAAATGAACCCTTGGGATGTGCCAGAATGAGCTGAGGGGCACTTCAGGGTGCAGAGGGTTTTGTCACAACCCCTTTGTGTCCTTGCTCACAGGCTGTGGCAGACAGCTGGCACTCACTCCTTGCAGCAGTGGCTGGAGCAGGGGTGGCTGGCTGCTGCTCTCCAGGGCTCCTGGGAGGCTGGAGGTGCTGGGCTGCCTGCAGCTGGGGGATGGAGTTCCCTCTGCATTCCTTACAGAGCTGTTCTAAAAATGCCATGGTCTGCAGCAGCACCAAAGCCTGCTGTCTTGGGAGGCCCAGGCAGCCATGGTGGTATCCTGACAGCTGCCACAGCTTTGGGAGAGGCTTCCTGCTGGGCCAGCAGAGGGGAGCGGCTGTGTGCTGGCTCTGACTCCAGATCCTGCCTGCAGGGAGGCTGCCTGGCAAATCCTGACAGACAGAGGCACAGCCAGACGTGGGATAGCCGTGAAAGCATAGTGATCTTCAAGCATCCCATGGTGGCATGGATGGCAGGAAAGCTGTATCCCATTTCTCTTTATCAGTGCTCAGGAAAAATCCCATTTCAGGTGTCTAGTACCTTTCTCCCAGGCCCTCTGTCTCTGCAGAATCCGACCCCAAGACCTCTTGTCCCAGCTCTCTGTCTCATGAAGGCTGCTTGCAGATGTGTGTGCTTGCCTGTGCACATACACAGAGATTGAGAAGCATGTGGCACAGAAAATAGTTTGAAAAATAGTTAATAAAAAGACAGTGCAGGTGATGGTGACAAGGCTATGGGCTTGACTTGACACTTATCTTGATCATTCTTTTTGCGTACTTTTGGAAGTTCCCTCAAACATCCCACGAATAGTGTACCCAAATACTCTTATTCCATTTCAAAATTACCGATTATCTCACCTTGCAGCCATTTTTATTTCTGACATCTTATGCAGTCAGCTTTGCCATTTATAGATGTGTGTCAAGATCAGATGTTCATCATCTCGTTTAAAATATAATGTTTGCTCACCTCATTGCCTGCTTTCTTCAGTGTTACCAGAAAACATGAAATAATCACTTTTTATTAGTGTTTCATGTGGCTTCAGCAATTGTTTCCAAGACTGGTACTTCCACAGTATACCATTTTTTATGGCATTTTCTGTTCAGTGTACTGATCTTTCAACACCTTCCGTGTGATTGGTGTTGTTCAGAGTTACCTGCAGTGATTTGAAGATCTCTCTGCCAAGTGAAAGTACCACAGAAGAACAGGATGGGCTATAGCAGACTGGGAGTAGCTTACATGGAGTTTGTCCTGTCTGGTTTTCCCTCTCTCCTTGGAGTTTCACATTGCTGGCACTCATTCCCAGTGCAGTTACCAGAACCTTCCTGATGAACTGTCTGAATGGGCTTATTTATAGATTTATGGGGTTTCTTCCACACTCCCTTATTTATTTTGCTGTGCTGCTTCTGTTCCCTTTGGGAGTTAGGGATGAAGAATCATTGCCTCTTCCTCCTGCCACAGACCAGCTCAGTATGACTGAGCTCTTGGACTCCACTGCATTGCTTGTTTGTTTTGAAGCACCAAATGAAACTGAGCATTCATCCCTTTGGTCTTGCATTAGGGAATTTGTATTCGTTTCTAGTCTCCATTAAATAGGTGGAATGATGCCTCTTTCCCTCTGGGATACTTAGCAGTGGTGGGGCTGCACCTCAGATCCTGGGGGCAACTCTGGGCCCCTCCCAGCAAGAGAGATATTGAGGGGCTGGAGGTGTCCAGAGAAGGGAACAGAGCTGGGGAAGGGGATAAAGCACCAGGAGGGGCTGAGGGAGCTGGGAAGGGAATGGAGCCCCAGCAGAGGCTGAGGGAGCTGGGAAGGGAATGGAGCCCCAGCAGAGGCTGAGGGAGCTGGGAAGGGAATGGAGCCCCAGGAGGGGCTGAGGGAGCTGGGAAGGGAATGGAGCCCCAGCAGAGGCTGAGGGAGCTGGCAAGGGGCTCAGCCTGGAGAAAAGGAGGCTCAAGGGGGGGCCTTCTTACTCTCAACAACTCCCTGACAAGAGGGGACAGCCAGGTGAGGGTCGGGCTCTGCTGCCAGGGAACAGGGACAGGACAAGGGGAAATGGCCTCAGGATGGGCCACAGGAGGTCCAGGTTGGGTATTAAGGAAAACTCCTTTCTTAAAGATACGTCTAGCCTTGGCACAGGCTGACCAGGGCAGGGGTGCAGTCCCCATCCCTGGAGGAATTTAAAAGCAGTGTGGATGTGGCACTGTGCAGGATGGGTCAGTGGTGGCCTTGGCAGTGCTGGGGGAGTGCTGGACTCGATGATCTGAGACTGCTTTTCCAATCTCCGTGACTGTATCCAGAGAAGTGCTGTTTCTATTCAAAGTATCTTGGCTCCTGTAATAACTTTTCTGTTTTTGTAAACTGCTGATCTACTGCCTGGGGAGTTTCCTGGTGGGAATTTGTAGTTAGGTCTGTCCTGCAGTGTGTTGTTTAGCCAGACTTGTGAGAGTGCTTTTAGAGAGGCTGGCTGGCCTCTGGGTGACAGCCTGTAGAATGGGGGTGTGACACAAGCAGTGTGACACCACGCAGGGTTTCAAAACTTGTCCCTTTCCTGTAGGGCAGATGCAGCTCTGGCTGGCAGGAGGGGCCTGGGCTCTCAGCAGGGCTCAGCTGTCAGCGCAGAGGTCAGCACAGAGCAGGACCCATGGCAGGTGACAGGGATGTGTCAGCTTTGCCTTGGGTTTCAGCACAGCAGCTCCTGAGCAGTTAGTTAGGAGTGAGGGAGAACTTCAGCACACGGAGGACTTTCAGCTCTGTCTTTAAATGGTCTAGATGTGTGTGTTGGGTTAACAGACTAACTTCTTGATGATGTGTTTGATCCTATTACTTGCTGCAGCATGTCTGGAAGAACCAATTACTATGGTCAGATTGTCTTTTCCTTGCAGTTTACTTGCTGCATGAGGTGGTCTGTACAGCAAAGGTAATAATCAATACCTTCCTTTCCTTGCTGCTGTTAAATTACACTGGTTATTTTAATTTTCTTGTTGAATTAAAGCCTTTCAGCATTTCACTACCATGACTGTAATTGCCAAGGCCAGTATGTCAGTTTAATTAAAACATGAAGTGGCATTGTTTCTTTGCTCTGTTGTATTTCTTTTCCCTTTGCCTGCAGTGGACCTGGCATTCTTTATTGTGTTACATTCTGGATTAGACTCAGATCCCAGAGAGTCCTTTTTGTTCAATTTCTGTTGGTAAATTTGCTGCTTTTACTTTCCCCACAGCTCAAAGAGAAGTTGAGCTCCTCATGGCCCAGCTGCTGGCTCTGGGGGTCTCTTATCTCTAGTCCCAACCATTTCCCATGTGGCTGGGCCAAGCTTTCACCTTTCTCTGGTTTAAACAAGTGGCCAGGGAAACTGGGTAACATATTCATGCTACTCTGAACCAGATCTGGGCCTTCTTCTGAGGGTGTGGCCTGGTGTGCTGTCCCTCCCCAGCTCTTTTTCAATGTGCAAGTCCATTCTGTACTGATACTCTAGTTGTTGTGGACCTTTTTCCAGTTTTTATACCTTTTATCCCTAGATTGTCAGTTATCACTTGACTTGTGATTTAAGCTGTTTTTATTGTTTGTTAAATTGACAGATCATGTGAGCTACTGAATGTCTCTACAAAAGTCTGTGCTCTTTCAGCAACAGATACACAGATGTATGAGAGCTATAGAAAAAACATGCATGGGACAATGGAATAGCTTTCCAAAGGGAAATTTAACTTCCAGACGTTTTCCTTCTTAGAGCTACTGTGCCACTCCACCTGTACTCCTTTTAAGTACTTGAAATTCGTGTTGAGTTTCCTTGCCTTTTGCTTACATGGACTCAGAGCTGTGTTTGTACTTCTGTAGTGCAGAGCTGCTTCCTCTGTTGTGCTGCAGAAATTTGGGCTAAGCTGGACCCAGGTCACTTCCTCCCTCAGAGTGCAGAAGCTGCCTGGGCTGTCTGGGACAACCACCAGAGTAATAAATTATCTCAATGCTTTCATGAGGATTTAGGGTTCTGCTTTGCGGAGCATGGGAAAGGATATGTGGTAGGGATTTGGCAAAAAGGAGGAATGTGCTATTGCCTTTCAGTTGTCTGTCTGCATTCTTCCCCTTTTACTTTTCTCCCCAAGCTGTTGAATCTCCTGAGGAACAGAATTGCCATTGGTGATGTCAGCTGGGTTTGGTGTCCTGAGTCATATCTGGTGCTCTGGGATATTGCCTATGAGTCATGGAAATCATTTATGCTTGGGGAGCTTGGCCAGAAGTGGGAGATGTGACAAGTCCACAGCTCCAGCTGCACTACTGGGGCAAATTTTCAGTAGCTGCTAGTACTTGAGGACTTACTCAATCTAATAAAGCTGGATGCCTTTCAGTGGAGGGCCTTTAACTGTTGGACTCCATCGCTTTGATGTCTTCTCCAGCCTTGATGTTGCTCTGAACAGGCAGCGGGTGGGATGAAGAAAGAGAATCCAAAGGGATGCAGGGGCACTGGGTGTCAGTGTGGTGGCTGTTACCTTGTCCTTGCACTGCTCACACCCATCTGCCTTTCTGCTGCCTTGGGCTTCTTTAACCTTCCCTGAAGTTAAAACCTTTTGCCATTCAGCTTTAGTCATTGTACTGGGTGATTTTATGCTGTTGTCATCCCTAAGATATTAGTTATTTTAAAATTTGAAGTAATAAATGTTCTATCCTTAATTATTTTTATTCCTTCAGCTTTCTTTAATGATGAAACATAACAGCTTGTTGGTATCAGTATGTTTATATACATATATATTTTAAAAATCAAGTTTTTAGGATCAATATGAACGCCTTCCTAAACCAAATCTCAGTCCTTTCACCCCTCAGTTATGTAGGCAGCTCAAGTGGAAGGAAGTGGGGTGGTTCATACTTGGCTGTCACCTCCTGTGATGATTTTCCATAGCTGTCCTCTGTAGCTCAGCCTCTCCTTGTGTAATTATGGCCTGTACCCCTTATTCCTGCCTGTGCCACACCTTGCAGCTAGCTGTTTGTGTCATACTCGTTTACTGCTGAGCTGCCAGAGAAGTCTGTATCACTCTGGTTTTACTGTGCTTGGCACCCTTTGTCCCTGCAGTGTGTCCCCTGCAGTGTCAGAGTATTAAATGTCATTGGGCCTGTTCAGAGTCCCTTGGGAGATCATGAAGAATCCCACCTGCATTGGTGGCCTGTCACTCTGTGTTGTCAGGCTATGGAAGGAGTAGAATGGGATAGAATAACTCAGCTGGAATTATGAAATTGGTTAAATTTGATAATGTGAAAGTGGCTGCCAAGGGAGAAGGGATTTTTGAGGGAGCTCTTATAATAGGTGAGAAGTTTCCAGCAATAGGATGCTGGTGGAGTCCCTAGTGAGGGAAAAGAAGGTGACACAATATGAGAAGGAGGAGCTCTGAAATGTTTTGGAGGTGTCAGGCCTGGATTTGCCAGGCAAATCTGTGTCAAGGGTTACCTCAGGGGGGAAGCTGGATCAGCTGAAAGCTGCCAAGCCTGGTAATAGCACCAGCCCTGTCTGAGCTCAAGGGGTGTTGGGACACTGCTCTTAGACACAGGGTGGGATTCTTGGGGTTTTCCTGTGCAGGATCAGAAGCTGGACTGCAGTGATCCTTGGGAGTCTCTTCCAACTCAGGTTGGCCTATGAATCTGTGAAGTGATTCTTGGTGTGTGGTCAGCAGATGAGAACAGTAATGATTGCTGGTTGACAACTGAAAGGTGAATTCTACCTTCTTGTCCCCTCTAAGTGCTTTGGATCCAGTTCTGTCACTGCATGTTGCCTGGCGGAGTGGGATATTCACCATGACTGTGACTGCTGTGTGCCTTTGAAATTGCCTTGCAAAGGCAATTACCGTAAATGCCTTGGATGTTGGATGAAAGAGACCATGTTCATCTTTGAATGCTGCTACATATCTGAAGAAGAGCAATGCTATAGAAAACTTTGCTGCTGGGAGCAGGGTTCACCTCTGATCTCTGCAGCTCTTTCAGCCTTATGTCCTCCCACAGCCTTGCCATTCTCGTGCTGGGCTCCAAATCTCAATCCCCTCCCCTTACCTTGCTGTTTTCCGAATGCTCACATGTGTCTTTAATATTCAGTGTGGATGTACTTGTGCTGGGTCAATGTTTACAATTATTAACTGAAGAAATTACTGCAGTGGTTTCCCTTGTGTCATTGGTTCCCACCTCTGAAGCTTCAGCTATCCCCTTGTTCCTCTCTGCTTTGATTAAGTTTCAGGCATCATCACCTTTCAAAGGATTCTTTCAGAAAGTTGTATCTGAGTTATTGAGACATTTCTGCTTCCCTTTTGTATTGTTGGGGTGTGGCTTTTTTTTTTTTTTTTTTTGTGGTGGAATGAGCTACAGATGTCCTGAACCAAGAAAATCTAATATATTGTTGGCAGAAGGCAGCTTTGCTGCAACACAGCGTTTGTGCGCACGGTGTGCTCAGGACTTGCTGCTCACATGCTCTGCAGTGACTCATGTTTTGGATATGCCGTGCTCCAAGATACATGTGCAAATCCTGTCCCGGAATTCTCATTTAATTAAAAGTTAATGAGCAGAGTTCATAATTTTCCAGTGATTGCTGCATGGCAATGGTCAGGTCTTGCTGGCTGAGAGCTCACAGGTCTCTCCACCCTTCCCTGCAGGTGAACCAGCGCAATGTCCCGGGGATTGACAGTGCCTACCTGGCCATGGATACAGAGGAAGGTGTGGAAGTTGTCTGGAATGAAGTTCAGTTTTCTGAGCGGAAGAACTTCAAGCTTCAGGAAGTAAGTTGATGTGTCTCCCAACAGGATGTAAGAATCATACCCTGCCCTGGGGTGAGATTATGGATACTTTTTGTGTTCATTATTGGCTGGGTTTGGAATGCTGTGCTGTCCAAATGCAGCAAATTTGGCTTAAGCCTGGCCTGTATAGGAAATGTCCTGGAAGACTGTTGTGCTATTTCCATGAGACCTTGTGTTCATTTAGACTTGGCAATCAAACCACACTGCTGAGATGCAGAAGAAAATGGGATCCTGCCTGTTCTTAGCATAGGAGCTTGACATATACGTTAGTGTTTGAGAGGACCAGGACCCGAGAAGAAATAAGGATATTTGGTGTGGTCTCTGACATGACACGTTTTTGTCTTTCTGATGTTAAGGAAAAAGTTAAAGCGGTGTTTGACAACTTAATTCAGCTGGATCATCTCAACATTGTGAAGTTCCACAAATACTGGGCTGATGTCAAAGAGAACAAGGCCAGGGTAAGTGCAGCCATCAGGCTGTTGGGTTCTCATTGTTAGGTAATTAGCAAGGTGGAGGGTAACCTGTCATGCTGCCCCACAGGTTATCTTCATCACTGAGTACATGTCTTCAGGGAGCTTGAAACAGTTCCTGAAGAAGACAAAGAAAAACCACAAAACAATGAATGAAAAGGTAACTCTTTTTTTCTGTGTGACCATAACTCTTTAGAGCCATCAGCCCCTGGAAAGCCCTTTCAGCAGAGGGTCCCAATGAGAACTGGTGATAACACATTGCTGCAACTCCCCTGTGTCCCTGTAGCCTAGTTCAGCTGCAGCTTCTCTGGCACAGCAGTTCTGTGCTGGTTGCTTTACTGCCAGCAGCTCTGCAGCTTCTTAGGTATGGTGTGACAGGCATGTGTCTCTGCACGGGCCCTCACAGGAAGGGGGGAAGGTGTCTGTACATGGGAGACTGGAGGACAGGTGTGTTTCTGGATCCATGGGAATATGTAGAAACAAGCTGACCATAGGAGTACTGATTCTTTACACCTGCACTGAGTAAAAGCTGGAGCAGGTATTGCTTCCTACAAGTGGGCTGTGAATCACAGAACTTGAGATTAGCTCCTTGTGGATGACTTTTCTCCTTTTCCTCTTGTATCTGCAGGCATGGAAGCGGTGGTGTACCCAGATCCTCTCTGCTCTCAGGTATGTGGGGTACTGGCCTTGAGATCCAGCCATTGGGACTGAGTGTGGCAGTTAAGTATTAGGGAGCTCTCTAGAGTATCCAGTTTTATACTGCAGGTTTCTCCTTGGTCAGGAGGATGTTGCAAAGATGACAGGGAAATCAAGTTCCACGTGAGAGGACTGAGAAAAACTTCCATAGTGTTGGCAGGCTGCAGGCCTGTTACAGGAAGTGGATTCATGGATATTGAGGCGTGGTGTTATTAGATGTGTGTGTACATTTCTTGATGGTGCAGCTTTTCTGCATCCATCTTAGTGCAATAGAGCTGCGTAGAATGTGGTTTGGGTTTTAAAAACTCTTCTCCACCTGAGCTAGAGTTGGTGAGTAGCTAATTAGAACCTTAGAAAAACAATAGCCTGGGTGACAGAGCATGGCTTGCACTCCATAGAGGAAACTCTGGTGCCACTTGGCTAAATTACAGCTATTGGTGAATAGTTTGGGTTCTAATAAGCTTCTGGCAGCAGACTGTCCTCATTTCTACTAGCTGCTAACATAAACCCAAGCAGAGTGAGATGCAAAAACAGTGTACCTGGGACCCAGCAATGAAAAGCTTTATTTGTGCCTGATGATAAATATGCCCAGTTGAGTGCGTATAGCATTAAGTGCCTCTTTGGTCCCCTTTGAGTAGGGACAGAGTAAGGCTCTGATATTTTTGGTATAAAAATAAAATTGTAAGCCTTGTAGATTCCATTCAGCAGTACTGGGTTGGATGAAATCGTGTCTTTGCCTCTGGTACCCTGAGTTTCTTGGGCAGTGATAGGAGAAAGCTTTCTCTTCCCCTCTGCCATGTTCTGGAGATTGATTAGAGACAATTCCTGTTTGTTCCTGGTTCTCAGCCAGAGGCTGATGTACAGTTACTGAATTGTATCTCCTGCCTGCTGTAAACCCCTGGCGTGTGCCCTTTGCTCTCCTGTTCTCTTCTGATGTTTCTTGACGTGGGAGGGTGTGAAGGGAGGGATTCAAGGCCTTGACCAGTGCTCTGTTCTGCATCTCCAGCTACCTCCACTCCTGTGATCCTCCCATCATCCATGGCAACCTGACCTGTGACACCATCTTCATCCAGCACAACGGACTGATCAAAATCGGGTCAGGTAATGCTTGCTGGGGGTGCCCCTGTCTCATCAGACAGACTGCCCAAACAGAGAAAGGCAACTACTCCTTTCCAGGTTCCCTGGCATGATAGGCATGTGTGTACATGTGCTCCTCCACCCCCACATCAGATGTGCCAGAGACTGGGAGCAGAATTGGGGATTGGACCCTTGTCAGGTGCAGGAATGACTCTTCTTTAGCCTCTTCTTTAGCTTTTTGTCTCAAGGGTCTGTACACACAGGAAATGCAGGAAACGGTGCTGAAACCTGGAGGTTTTGTAAGCACATAATCTGTGGGTTCATCTGCTCTGCAGATTTTCATGTTGATACACAGAGTGTTCCTCCCAGCACTGTGGAGCTTTGGGAGCTGCCTGGGGAGCTGTGTCCATGAAGCCACAAGAGTGCTGCTTGTAGCAGCCCGTGTTTATGATAAAGTGGACAGACTCTGGCTGCAGCAAGTGGCTTATCCAGCATCCCATTATCCCGTGGGATAATGGGCCTGCCTTCAGGCTGCTGAGCTGCCCTTGGCCTGTTTGACACACACGTGCCCTGCTGGAGCAGCCACCCTGTGCCAAAACACTTTATTTCATAAGTAAGCGGTGATGTTCCTGGCAGTGCAGAGCATCCTTGCATGCTCTGGTTTTTCCTGCTATTCCCATGTCTCTAAAAATCTGTCTGCAGTCAGGATGCATTATTTCACACCTTGACATGACCTTTCAAGGGACAGCTTTGCTACCTGTTGTTCAACTTCGGCAAGTATTCTCAATCTGAGGAATAGGTCTTTGCTTTCCTCGAGCTGTTGTCTGTGTGAGTTCTGCTTTGATGTGGCAGTACAGGGAAGGATGCTCTGCATCACCTGTCATCCAGAAATAACCTCTCCATCAGCTGCAGATCTGTGGCTTTTCTTCCCATCAAAGAACTCCTGTGTTGTTGTTTTGTTGCAAAACTGGGGTAGCAGGTTTGTGCTTGTAGCAGGGAGACAGGATCATGGCAGAAGGAACACTCTGCTCCTGATCTGCCTGTAAACTTGGGGACTTGCTCTTCACACAAGCTGATGTCATCGTGTTGTCACACAGACTTTATTGTGTTTTCCTGACTTTGTCCAAGTGGGAGAGATTTCCAAGAGTGAGTACATCTAGTACCTGTATGCTGGCAAACTCCCTGGCATTCAGTTCAGACTGATGGGAAGTCTTGAGTACTCAAGAAATTGCCATTTTTAGATTAGTTTCAAAGTACCATGCTGCTGCCATCTTTCTGCAGGGCAGCCAGCACTGTCTGTAAAACCAAACCCAGGGAGCTGGCATTGCAGCCACGGCTTTCACCACAGAGAGATCCTGCAGCTCCTCAGACTTGCTGTTCTCAGAGCGTGCAGCTCCAGGGCTGCTGGTCAGAGGCTGTGTGTAGGAAGGTGGCTCTTCAGCTGTGGGTACAAATGGTGGCCTCAGCACTGTTACACCTTCAGTTTCACAAAGCTCTGCTTCAGTCAGGTGCAGCAGGAGGGACGTGTGTGTGCTCACGCCAGGAGAAGTGGATGTCTGTGCTGTTACAGCTGCAGGATGTGACTGCAGCTGCAGTGCTCATGTGCAGCTGTTCCTGAGCAGACCTCTCTGCTCCACAGCTGTGGGCTGCCTGGCTCATCTCACGTTCAGAAGTGAAGTAATTTATCTAAAAGATTCTGGTCCTTTCCTAAATAAAAAAGGAAGTGATTGCAAGTGGGCTTGTGGTCAGAAGAGGAATCCTCCAGATGGGAAAGCTGTGGCTCCAGTGCGGGCTGGAATTAGATTTGGCAGTGTTGCAGGATGTATTCCTATTCCTGCAATGCCCACCCAACCAGAAAAGACAAAGCTGCATCCCCAGGACTGCTGGTTGTGTTGGAGCTTGAGCCTTTCTCCCTGGCACTGCTGCCTTTGCAGTCCTACGTGGGCTGGGTTTGAGTGTTGGGCATGGAACCACAGTTGCTCAGGGTCACTGACAATGTCAGGCTCATGTTTGCTGCTTCCTGTCCTTGTTCTGTACAGCTGGCTGGTATCTGAGCACTTCCCTGTGTTTACTTAAAAGCAGCAGGACAGTATTTCTGTGGATTTATGGGGAGCAAGGATTCCCCATAAATGCACAATGAGTTGTGCTTTGGTGCTGTCTCTGTCGTCAGTGCTGGATTCTGCTCCCAAATTTCCTCTCCCTGTGGCTTTGGCAAAGAGAATACTTGCTGAATGTGGGGCAAACCCTGGCTAAGGCAGCTGCTGGTGTGCACTGCAGGACATCCTGCTGTCTGCTAGGGGAGGGTGTGCCAGGGGAGCAGCGTCACGTTGGAAATGTCTGATGGTGGTTCCTGTGACCCACGTTCAGGGGTGGGAACAGCCCTTTGCTCCTTGCTGCTCCCTCAGAGGCAGGAGCATGTGCACTGGCTGCACTGATCACTGTTTCTCTGTTCAGCATGTAAATCTGTGTGCTGGGGGTCAGCTGTGGAAGAAAAAGGGAGTGGGGAGAAGGAAAGATTTTGTATAATGCTTAAATGCAAAAGCCATCTATAATCCATTCATTTGCTAATGTTTTATTCTCCAGTTCCATAAAGTGCAGAGTTTATACATTTAAGGAGAATGTTTCAAATGAGTGATGAGGATAGGAAAGACACTTACAGCTCTTAAACTTGCCACTGGTATTCCCAGAGACTGGAATGTTCCACCTGCTTTGTGGAGCTGTGGTCAGATGAAAGCATTCCTTGTGATAAGTGCAAGTTGTGCCCTGTGTACTCTTCACAGAGCCCAGGTGCAGCACAGTGGTGCCTCCGTGGGTGTCTGTGCTGGCTAACAAGGGGATGTGCTGCCAGGTGTGTTCCTGGGGCTGCAGCTGCCCCGAGTGTGGGAGGAACAGCGTGTACACACAGGGTGCCTGGTGCTGCTGCCTGCTTGTGTTGGCATTGCTGGGAGCTTTTCCCGGAATTCTCACTGGCAGTGTAACACCCATTCAGAGGTGGAAAGAAGTGATGTGTTTGAATTAAAAGTCCTTTTGGCAGCTCTTGGAGTACCCCAGCAGAAAGGAGGCCTCAGGCTGGAGGGTGTCAGTGTCCTCTGGTGCTCCTGAGATGTGGCGGTGTGTCAGCATCTGCTGAGTGAGACCTTGATGGAGCACAGAGGAGGCTCCATGGAGTGCAGTGCAGATTTCCCCCTTGTGCCTCCAGGCATTGCTGCTGTGCATCTCTCCTGGCTGCATCACACCTGACCTTAGGCTCAGTCTGTCTTTAGTTGTGTCTGCTCAGTCTGCCCTCAGTCCAGGCCATGGGGCAGGACTCTTATGGGTGTTAGCTCTGCTGTGGCATCACGTGGCCAGGTGTGTAAGTGTGGGTTCTCCTGCTGAGATCTGTGGCCAGAAGCTACTGGGGCGTAGAGAAAGGGAATGCTCTGCTGAAGGGGTGGGGTGGGTAGGACTGTAGGACACTTACAGAACAGGATTTCTGGCTGCTTGGTCTCAGAGTCAGCCATAATCTTCTGCTTGGTCAGAGATGCCTTGTCTCCCCTGCCCGGTCTGGTTCTCAGGTAGAAGCCCTGATGTTCCTTAGGTAAATTTCTTTTGAAGAGGTGGCTGGAGGCAGGGCCCGGTGCTCAGTCCTGTCCCTGTGTGCCCTGACTCTGACCCAGCTGTCTCTATGGATGTAAGTGCTTTGCTGTTCACCAACTCATTGACTTTATCTCGTTTTACTTCCCGCTCACGGGCTGCTCTGTTACAACAGTCTTTCATAGGATATTTGCTAATGGTGAGCAAACTTCTCCGCTCCTGTGATGTGACTCCACTTATGTCATGTACATGATTTTATCTCCGTGTGTATCTGTATATATATATTTATATATATATGTGTGTGTATATCTATATTTGTAACACACAAACATACACACTGATGTATTTACAGTGTTCCCTTGCTATAAGGCTGTGTGCAAAACTGTTTGGCTTAGGTGCATCCTGCTTGGAGAGCTCATGTTCTGTGCTGGGATGCAAACAGTACCTTGTGCTCTTGGCCAGAGCCTTACAGAGAGGGAGCACTGCCCTTTGTGAAGTCTCCTGGTTGTTAGTTTTCTCCCTCTCCATGTTCTTAGCGTGTGCTAGTCCACAGGCCCTGTGCATGCCAGCTCCTGCATGTCAATAAGCCATGCCTTGTTCTGAGCTCTTCCCAGCTGAACTTCCCACATCCATTAGGCTCTTCCCTGCTGCTGCTCCGCTGCCCTTGGCTGGGACCCAGCCCTGGACTAGCCCCCACTGTGTGCTTGGCTATCCAATTGCTTGCTTGTAGTTTGAACTCCTTAGATGTGTTGATTTTAAGATGAATGTTTCAGTGAATGTGTCTGGCTCCTGATGGCCAGATCCCTCCTGCCCCAAATGAGTCCCTGGATTGAAGTAAGCTTGGCTATTGATGTTTCCCCAGATAAATCTCTGGTTTTGGAGAGATCTGTGCATATGAGGAGGGAGTTGGGCTGGTGGGAGCCAGAGAAGGATTTGAGTGCTGCAATTTGTCACCCTATTGCATAGAACACCATGTTTACATTTAAAATAATTATTTATTTTATTTTTTGCCATCAGGGTTATTCTCGATGGTTAGAGTTTGTTTCTACTGAGTTGGGAACCTACCAACCATCAGCTGAAGTGGTGGAAAGGGCAAGAGCCTGACCAGATGGGCTCTGTGCCTCCCAGGTTGGCGGAAGGACGTGCTGTGCCAGTCTGCATTGCCAGCAGAGCAGAGCCTCCAGTAAAGCTCAGTCTAGGATCTGGTGTAGCTGAGGGGTATGGTGATGTAGTCAGGGTGGAGTCCTGAGGAGGGCAGGTGTTCCTGGGGCTGGCTGCAGGGCAGGTATCCCTGGGGGTGGCTGCAGGGCAGGTGTGGGTGGCTGCAGGGCAGGGGTCCCTGGGGGAGGCTGCAGGGCAGGTGTCCCTGAGGGTGGCTGTAGGGCAGGTGTTCCTGGGGGTGGCTGCAGGGCAGGTGTTCCTGGGGGTGGCTGCAGGGCAGGTGTTCCTGGGGGTGGCTGCAGGGTGGCAGAGTGGCAGTGAGCAGACTGGCCCAGGAATGAGCCAGAATGGGAACCTGGCTGAGCCTGGGCTCAGCTAGACTGAGGGCAGCAAGGCTGAGGGCTGCCAGTCCCTCTTCCAAAATCAGTCACCCCCGTTAGCAGAACCAAAGGCTCTGGTTTTAGAAGGACAGGAGAAGCCTGAAGGAGCACTCTGCAGGCACAAGGAGATGCTGTGGTACCTATCCTGTGCTGGAACAGCATCAGATGGCCTTGGAATACTGAGCTTTCTTGGATGGCTGGTTGGGAACTTGTTATAACACTCTGTTGTACCAGGAGGTACTATTGATATGAGAGCTGGGGATGGTTTAAGCCTTAGATCTTGAGCAGTGATTTGGGTTTGAAAACACTAAATCTAGGGTGTAAGGCTCCTGTTTTGCTTGAGCATTGAGCTAATGAGGCTGTGAGTGACATGCTTTCATAACTAATCTTATTTGAGTCATCACTTCACTGGCTTCGATTTTGCTGCCTGATGTTTAAATGCTGTGCTGGTTTCCACATTCTTAGCAGACATCTGAGGTAATACAGAAATAAGAGGTTAGTAGAAAATCTTGGATCTGGCTTTTTTATTTTTTCAACTATGGCAGGTGTGGTTTTAAAAGGAAACTAATGAATAATTTAAGTCATCAGACATAGAAAAATCTGCCATAAAAATGGCAGGTTAGCATTGATTTAGGAAAATATAACATGAATTGATGTAGTTTAGCTTTTCTAACTGAACAGTTTTATGTGTGAGTCAAGCACATTCTCTACCAAGCCAAACATTTTTGGTTCCTTAGAAACTTGGCAAAACTGAGGCAGATACTCATAAGGTTTGTCTGTGACTACAGGTGCTGCGGGAATGAGATTGGGCAAGGAAATAGTTTTGAGTGGAACTTTTTGTCTAGAAGAAAGTTCAAGGTTGGATCCAGGCTACTTTTTGGAGGGCTGGTTTTTCTTTTAAAGGTTTGACTGCCATGGGTCTGTGTTGTCTGTGAAACTCTTGGTGTAAAAGCCCGTCTCCAAGTGAAGGCACTTCTCATTTGGCTTGTTCTTGAGAAACTGTTGAACAAACTGGGTTGAATAGCATGAGGTTGATTTTAGTGGAAATGGTACAATGATGTAATTGTAATGCTGCAATGCTGTACCTGCTGCTGTTATTACTGGAGTGGCAGAAACAGTTCCAGAGGCCTGCCCTGGGTTTCTGTGTAAGCACAGAGTTAAAGTAGGAGGAGCAGCCATGGGTGAGTGGCAGTCCCTGGGTTCTGTCCATGCTGGAAGTTCCAGCTGCCTCCTGCTGACCACGTGTTCAGTGTGTGTGTGTCTGGGGGAGGGTAGTGGGATTTTTAAGGTCCAGTTGAGAGGGAAGAACTGGTGACCTTGGTGGCCTTGTGGCAAAGATTCTCCTCCTTCTATGCTGTGATAGTGATGAACTCATTTTTATTTTGCAGAAGGTTTAAAAGCCAGCTCTTGCTCCTATATTTATTTCCCTAGCTCAGAGTACCCTCTGTGTGCTGCTGTGGTTGACCTCATTCATGAAAACACCAGAAAGCTATGGTCATCTAGACTGGTTGTTGTTTTCAGTTAAGTAAGATATTTAAAAAGTTTTAAATGTCTCTGTTTAGTGCTCCAGGTTATGGAACATCCGTTTTCTGAGGTCATTGTTACTCCTGTGTTGCACTGAAAGCATTGCTGCTTCAGTTTTGTTCAGCTCTGTTTTTTCTCTGCTTTTATGTGACTTTCCCACTGGGCATGGGGATATGAATTATAGTTACCCAGGTCTTCATTCATCCATTCTCATATTAGCATAGCAGTTGCAGGTGTCCCTTCCTTCCAGGGCCCTTTGGTTGAAGGCTTTGTGAACCTCAGCAGTTTAGGAAGCTCCTTCGTGCCAGTTCTGAAAAGATTACTTAAACACCAACAAGCCAGGGCAGCCTGTGGTGGCTGGTTGTGCCTGAGCAGGATGAGCTGCTCAGCTCAAGAGGTCCCTCCCAGCCTGGACAGGTTTGTGGTTTAGGTCTGGAGTGTGTGAACCAAGCAGTGTTCTCACTCTGGCAGCTGCTTCCAAGGTTGAGTTTTGCTGTAGGTTAAATCTCCCAAGGTCCCTTTGGCACATTGTGGGACAATGGTAGTCAAAGATGTGCAGTTTGAAATTTGGCAAAGTTGTACTTGAAATTCTTGAGCTTGTGGGCACTAATTGCATTTTAGAATGTATATTTATACATTCTAAATTTGTACAAATCTGTACATTTGTACATTTAGGTTCAGTCCCTACTTCTGTTGAGCAGAGCTGCTCACAACAGAAGATCGTCTTCACAGTCGTGTTTCTGAGGACTTGTTTTCTAGTGCACGTCTGTCTTCTGGGAGCAGATGGTTCCTCCAGAGTAGCTCAGTCTAGCATTTCAGTGAATGTCTGTTCTTGTTTTTTTCTGATTGCATATAATTCTTGCACTGTGATGTGAACATGTATATCTTTTTCATAGCAATATTGCAGTGGTGTAGCCCAAGCAAGGGTTTTCATGGTCAGTGAAACCTTCATTCTTCTGGTCTAGAATGTGGAACTTAATTTTGGGCGCAGATTGCAGATCCCCCAACACACTTTGTTAGGGATGAACTTGTTTGTATCATGAATTCTTCCGGATAAAGTGCCAATAAGCTCCTAAGTCACTGTTTAAGAGCCTCCAGACAGCCAGGATTGACAGGTACTAATCTTACAGCTCTTTTTTATGTGTTCTTGTTTTTTCTGCTCTGCCTACTTCTACTTTCTGCTTCCAAGTAATGGATGTGGTCAAACACGTCAACTTAGAACTCTTAAGTAATCTTTTAAATGTAAAAATACCACTTGCTGCTTCATGAGAAATGTGACACAGTGTGATCATGTCCCTCTGTAGCTCGCTGGCAGGAGTGTGTGCCTTGGCCCTAGAAGCAGCTGGTGATGCCCTGGGCTGCATTAGGCAAAACTTTGCCAGAGGAGGGAGGCGATGGTCCTGGCCCTCTGCTCAGTGCAGACACCACAGATCCTGGCCCAGCACTGGGTGCCCAGGACACAGGGACAGGGACAGGCTGGGGACAGCCCCGAGCAGCCTGTGATGCTGCAGGGCTGGAGCGTCTCTGCTGGGCTGAGGCTGAGGGAGCTGCGGCTGCTGAGCCCGGGGCTGAGCCCGGGATCCCCGGTGTGGCACGGGCAGGGAGGGCAGAGCCCGGGATCCCCGGTGTGGCACGGGCAGGGAGGGCAGAGCCCGGGATCCCCGGTGTGGCACGGGCAGGGAGGGCAGAGCCCGGGATCCCCGGTGTGGCACGGGCAGGGAGGGCAGAGCCCGGGATCCCCGGTGTGGCACGGGCAGGGAGGGCAGAGCCCGGGATCCCCGGTGTGGCACGGGCCCAGGGCAGAGCCCGGGATCCCTGGTGTGGCACGGGCCCGGGGCAGAGCCCGGGGTCCCCGGTGTGGCACGGGCTCAGGGCAGAGCCCGGGATCCCCGGTGTGGCACGGGCAGCGAGGGCCATGTGGATGAGCCCGGGGTAGAGCCCACCCAGGGGTCCCCGGTGTGGCACGGGCTGGAGTCCAGAGAGTTCCTCTCGACCCCAGGCATCCTCAGTGTGGTGGTGGCACAAGCACAGGTTGCCCAAGGCAGGGATGGAGTTACCCATGACATGGTCCTGGGCAACAGCTCTGGGTGTCCCTGCTGGAACAGGCATGTTGGGCAAGGTGACCTCTGCAAGTCTCTTCCCACAAGAACCATGCCATGATTTTGATTCTGTGTTAGTTTCTTTGGATAGTAGCCTTCTCCAGTTTTGTGACATTAACTCTCTATTGCCAGTACCACTGATGCTGCTCCAGCAGTGTTTTCTCTGGAGGGAGCCATGGGCAGAGTTTAGCAGAGGTTGGTTTCCTGCTGGGAAGCCATGTCAGTAGATGTGTGCATATGTGTGTAAGCACATGGGGAGCTTTACCTGCACTTGGGAACAGTGTGTATGAACTTTTCATACACTGAATTGCTCCTTCAGCTAATGATACTCAACTGCCAAAAATAATAAAATCCTGTTCCTTCTGGTGACTCAGTGTTGCAAACATTTTGCAAACACTATTTACAATCTCTGATACAGATCTGAGGGCTGTAGGGAGCTTTTATTCTGTGATCAGCATAAATATGAAACTTCTTCCTGTTTGACTCCTTGTTTAATGGCTGTATGCTTCTTTTTATGCCAAATAACTTCCTAGTTCCTTATTTTCTAGGCCTTGCTCTCCCTAATAAAAAAAGCTTTTGTCATGACTGTGTGCAGAGAAGGGAAACTGTAATGTCGTGGGTTTGTGCAGCCTTGTACCCTTTGCAGGAGTGGAAATGTCTGGGGCATATGAGTGCAGGGGATAATAATATGGCCTTATACCTCTGCTGGCCCTGTGGTCACCCCTTCATAGCTGCAGAGGGTCGTCTTGGGTTCAGTTGATAATGTTTAGGTCCCTGGTGGTACAATCCCATTGCGGGGCTGCACAGCAAGCCCGGGACAATCTTGGAGATCAGTTGTTGATCCTTTCACTGACACCTGGCTTCCTCCTGCTTTCTGTTGGCCAGGCACTGGGCCCTTTGCTGAGGAGGGCAGTCCTGTTCTGCTCTGCAGCATGCTCACAAGAACCCAAACAGCTCAGGGGCTGCTGAGGCAGGGCTGTGGAGCAGGAGACCTTTGCTGCCTGCAAGGAGGAAGTTCTGAGTGCAGAATAAAGGCAGGCGTGAGATGGGTGCTGCACAAGAGGGAAGTGTCCTCTGCAGCACAGAGTGTTCCAGAGCAGGGGCTGGATGCCCAGGCAGCTCTGCTGAACCTGCTGTGGGCACAGCTGGGAAGGAATGCCACCACTGCCTCCTTGGCTGGCACTGCTAACAACCAGTGGGCACACAGGCTGTTCACTTACTCTGGCCAACTCTTTTTGCACGTTCTTGAGGGTTTGAGAAGTCTGACCAGCTACAGCATGTTCCTGTAGGAGTGCCCATTATCTCTTTTTATGCTTTTGGTGTCAGATTGAGTTCAGCTTGTCAAAGACAGGTTGCTTGCCCTACCCTCTGCTGTGCTTCACATCTCTTCCTATCACCTGTCCTGCTCAGACACCATATTTGGCTGAACCTTTTTCTAAAATTCATCTCTGCTAATTGCACACCAGACTTGTCAGTTCCCAGGGGGCTGTCTTGTAATCTGCCCCTTGTAGTCACCTTCTTGTGGCTGAGAAGGACACATTCATTGTTATTGTTGGTGATCTGACTTTGCTTTGTGGTCTTCATCATTTGTCTCACTTAGTAGCTATCCTCAGCCTTCAGCCATCCAATCATGCACAGCAGGGAGCCAGTCTGAGAATACAGAAATAGGTGTATAAGTGACAGATAGCAGCCATGTGTGACTCAGGCAGGAGAACCTGTGTCAGAGGTAACTTCAGGTGTGTGTTCTTACCTTGTACAGTCACGAGGTTGGTTAAAATGTAGGCTCAGGTGAAGCTCCCAAGCCCCTGCCATGGCTAAGTGGCCCATGCATCAAGGTGACCAGACCAAACCCAAATTTCTTGTCTTGCCATCTAAAATCTTGTCACAGTTGTAACAGCACTTCTGGCTGCTGTGTTGAACACCCCTGCAGGGAGTTTTTCAGAGCTGACCTCAGAAGCAAGTTGTGCTGTCAGTGATGCTTAGAGCAGGACTGTGTCTGGCAAGGCTGTCCCTGCTTAGCTGTGAGACACACAGGAGATTCTGGGGGTCGTTTGCCCTGTGCTGCCTCAGCTCTGCAGTAACAGAGTGAGGTGACTCCTGTCACCTCAGCCAAGCTGCACATGAGCTGGGATATCAATGGCTGGAACAGGCAGAGTCCCTGACAAGTGTTGCTGATCAAACCCAGCTGCAGAGCCAATATTTGTAACAGTGATGGAAAAGCACTCCAGTGGGACTCAGTGAGTTAGGAAGCACAAGGAGCAGAGTACCAGCGGGCACAGGTCCCTGGCTGACCCACAGCAGCAAATTCAGAGCTGCCTGTGTCAGTTCTGTGTGTCCAAGTTGGAGGGTCCCACAGACAGTGTGAGCCTGGTTCTACAGAAATGCTGGTGCTGCTGCAGAAGGTCTGTGCGACCTGGATGCAGAGGAGCTGATTATCAAGGCTGGCTGGACCTCATTAAGGACGCTGTAGGTGGAGCCCACTATAGTGGGCTAGACTTCCACTCTACCTGCCTGTCTGGCGTGGAAGTGTGTCAGCCATCACCGCTGAGGTTCCTGTGGATAATCTGTTCTGTGACTGACTACTGCCTCAGCCCTGTCCTTAACTGGGCACAGGAGCAAGAACAGAGTACCTGGACAGTGAACTGGCCTTGCCATCCAACATGTGCTCATAGCACGATTTAAAGACACTGGAAAATGAAGCCAGTCACAACATTGCGTGGAGGGTGACTTTCCTTGGCTGATTCTGCTCCGTATTTGGCAGGAGGGGTTGTTGTTGTTGAGTTTTTGGTCCCTGTTTCCTTTTACAATGTGAGTTAAAAAGTAAGTTATTTTCTCTCCCCACGTTGTCTGCTTTGCCACTGGGAGGTCCCTCTGACATGCCTGTAGTAGTTGCAGGTTTAACAGGTGTCACAAACATCTGTATGCTAGTTCCTATTGGGCACAGAGACATCCAGGATCCCATAAACAACAGTATAAATCTGATGTTGGAACACAAGAGTTTCTGAAGCCTAAAATAGTCTCTTTAGAAGGCCTGGTATGAGAACCCAGTGTGCTGGACAAGCCACGGGTGCTTTACTCTGTGTGCCAAGTCTGGCACTGGATGGATGTGTGGTGACAGGGTTGGGGCTGAGGGGTTGGCTCCAGCAGCACAGGAACACATCCAGTCCAATGCAGAGGACTGGGCAAACTTCAGTTGTAACTGACTGAGGAGTACAAAATACTAAGGTGAACAGAAGCCCAGAGCTCATCATTTGGGTGCTGATGAGGATCTGGCATTTTCTGGCTCCTCAAGGGAGGCTTCGAGCTGCTTGTCATGTGGGGGTGTTGGGATACTTTGGGGCAGAGTCTCCAGGAGAGAGAACTGGTGTGATGGTGCACTGCCCTGGCCAGAACTTGTCCAAAGCAGTCAGTGTCACTGGGAAAACAGAACAGGTCTTAGGAGAAAGACAAAGAAGGTAGCTTGTGCTGCTTGGTGGTGTGAAGGTGAGAGGATCTGGTGATGTCTGGGAACAGGTGAGCACTAGAAATGAAGTCATCTTACTAACTCCTAGGATCAGAGCTAACAGAGGGAAGAGAAAGCAGTTACTTGTGAATGGTTGGATGCTAAAGAAGCCCCTGGCTATTGGAGCAAGCTCTGCTTCCAGTGCTCAGGTTGGGTAATATGATTTGGTATGTGCCATGCAGTAAGGCTGAGCTGAGTTACCAAGGGAGGTCCTTCTTGTCTGACTAGAGCACAAAGAACATCTCCTCTCTGAAAGGGGTAACTAGTTACTCAGCTGGGAATCCTCGTTGTGGAAAAATACAAGTGGCTTGGCACATCCTGTGTCAGCCCACATTGTGCCAGTACAGACAGGGACTGATTGTGATTGTCCAGGAGGGTGACCAGGGGGGACGTGAGGCTCTGGGACTGGGCACATTCCACTGTGACAGTAGAGCTTCAAATGGATAGTGGCTCTGTGCTCCCTGCCCACCTCAGTGTTTCTCCCTGGCAGACAGCTGCTTAGTTTCAAACAGTTGTTTGCAGTCTCTGCAGAGGTGGCTGTCCCAAAAGCTTATCTTTCATGGGGGTCCATGCTTGTGCTATGCTCACTGTTCTTGTGGCTGCAAGTTATTTCCTCCCCACAGCTGTGAGTGGTTTGTGGAGGTGCTAGGTGCTGGGAGGTTCTGCTGTCTGGGTGGTCACCTCCCTTCCTTCAGCAGCTTGGCTTGATTCTTGTCTGGAGGTGCTTTGGCACCAGCATCTTCCTGAAATGTGGAAGAGTTGCCTGGTAGGTCCATCCTCCCAGAACTTGGAGGTGGTGACCAATTGCAGTGACCTTGGCACCTCTGTCTGCTATTCTGAATGAGTTGCTCGTGGCAATTGCTGTAGCTCTGTTTGAAGTTAGGCATTTCTGCTTGGAGTTGTTCCCACCTTGTCCTCCTGCTAGGCAGCAGTCATTGTCTCCAGGTTTGCCCTTGGAGAGTGATGCTAAGCTGCCAAGGAAACAATGCAGGAATGTCTTGGGTCGGGGCAGGTGACAAGAGATGAAGGCTGTGAAGACTCACCTTAATGCCACTATTCTGCCCCTTTGGGCACCAAGGGCCTGCAGTTGCAGGCATTCCCTGGGATTTCATCAGGGATGGGATGTGGTTTCCTCTATCCTAAGCATTCCTGGTTTTCTTGTAGTGGCACCGGACACAATTAACAACCACGTGAAGACCTGTCGTGAGGAGCAGAAGAACCTGCACTTCTTTGCCCCAGAGTATGGAGGTATGCTGTGGCTGTGGCTGCAAGACTGGGGATTTTTTGTCCTTACTGATGCTTCCAAGCTGTCCTGCACCTTGTTCTCAGTTCCAGGCTCCTGGCAGATGCCACATTAACAGTTCTGAGCCATTTGAAATGCTTCAGCTCCTCTGTTCTGTGGTAGCAGAGGAGGGAGAAGCTGCAGAACTGTCCCAGCCTGGTGCAGAGTGGTGCTGCTGCATGCAGAGCTGACTGATAACAAGCTGACTGTTATTTCTGTGTTACAGAAGTTGCCAATGTCACCACTGCTGTGGACATCTACTCCTTTGGGATGTGTGCACTGGAGGTAAGTGTCGAGCATGGACTGTGGGACAGAGATTATGAATCTGAGAAAAGAGAGATCTCTGGAAGGGCTGTGGCCATGGGTGGGTTTGCTCAGGGACAAGTGTGTTTTGTTGTCAGAGCCAAGTGCACTTTGCCTTGGAGGGATCCCTATGGAGGATCCCCCAAGTGCCTCACTAAGGAGTAAATGGCTCAGGGATTTGCAGTTCTTCCCAAATTCCTAATGGGTAATTAATTACTTAGCGGGTCTTGGCCAGTCCTGAAGTCAGACTCACTGGCTGGAGGGAATAGTCACTGCTGCAGACTGTTATGTGATGTTCATGTGACCAATGCCTGGGGTGTTTGGAGCAGAGGTCAGCTGTAGGCTGTCAATTTGTCTGGGCCAGCCTGTGCCCATCTGATGGAGGTGCTGGTTGCAGTCAATGTGAGTCTGACATACCTGGTTGTAGCAGCTTTGTTCTTCCTCTGTCCTTGCAGTCAGTAGGTCCAAGTCCAGGTAATGGGAGCTGTTGTTAGGAGTATTTTCTGAGAATTGCCAGAAAGAGCCAACACAAGGAACCCTCAACCTCTGCTGCACCTTCCATTAGTGAAGCAGGAAGAGAATTGTGGAAAGATAAAACTTTTAGGAGAAACTTAAGCTGAATGCAGAGACACTCTGCAATATTTTCCAGCCTTTCCTAGCTGGGAATTAGTGTCTGTGTGGTTGGCTAGAGCCCATTCTTGATGTGTTGTGTGCTTGCTCTTGTTCTGCGATGCAGAGCTATTCACACAGCCAGAAGGGACACTGTCAGATCCTGGCAGTCATCCAGTCACTGCTTCATTATGGAATTATCAAACAGAGTAACAGGCCAATGGATCATGAGGTTCAAAATGGAGACACTTACTGTCCAGGTTGTTGCTGGCAGAGTTCCCAGGGCTCCCTGGCAATCCTGGGGTACTAGGAGCAAGCTGTTGTTATGAGGCAGCCATTCTCTGCCTCTCCAAATGTGACCTTAAGTACCCCCAAAGAGCTTGCTGTGGTGATCTCATGCTTGGCAGTGGTCTCCTTGAGCCTGTCTCCCATGCAGTCTGTCACTCCCAGTGGAGTCTGATGCTCTGCTCTGTGTTTGCAGATGGCAGTGCTGGAGATCCAGGGGAACGGGGAGTCCTCCTACGTGCCGCAGGAAGCCATCAACAGTGCCATCCAGCTGCTGGAGGACCCCCTGCAGCGGGTGAGCCACGGCGCTCGCTGCCCTGAATTGCTCTGCTGCCGCTGCTTGTTGTCTCATGCAGGTTTTTCTCTCTAGGAGTTCATTCAGAAGTGTCTGGAGCAGGACCCTGGCAGGCGCCCCACGGCCCGGGAGCTCCTGTTCCACCAGGCGCTGTTTGAGGTGCCATCGCTGAAGCTCTTGGCTGCTCACTGCATCGTTGGGCACCAGCGTGAGTACAGAGCCCTGGGAGCCACGTCCCCACTGGGTCAGTGCTCTGCAGAGCTTTGCTGAGCTGTCAGTGGCCCCCCAGTGAGCTGGCACCCTGTGAACACCCCTGCCCCTGCCCTGCTGGTTCCTGGCTGTTGGACGCAGCTGTGGGGCTGGGAGGGCTGTGGTGCCTGACCTGCTCTGAGAGCATCTCTGCACTTTTCATTGCTTTTCTAAGGCTGGAGAGGAACTGCAATTGCTGCAAGTTACTCCTCTTTTTTTTAATAGATATGATTCCTGAAAATGCTTTAGAAGAAATGACCAAAAACCTCGACATGAACGCGGTGTTGGCAGAGATCAATCATGAGGACAGGGAAGGAGTCAAGATGATGTGAGTCCCCGTGGTGTGCTCAGGGGGGCTGCTCAGGGGAGCAGTGCTGGAGCACTGGGATTGCCCATCACCTCAGTGTTGGTGTTTCCCCACTCACTGTGTGCCAGTGGGAGCTGGTGGAGCTGGAGGTGAAGGAGCAGTCACTGTCTGGGCACACACACTTCTGGGGAGTTAAGCACTTGAGGTCATCCTGTCAGGCTTCCAGCAGTTTTGCAGTCCATACCTCATCTCTGGAATGCTTCAGAGCATCCTTGAGACAGGGGTTTGGCTGTTCCAAGTGTTTGTTGCAACCAGGGACCTGGTATGGCAGGTATTTGTGAAACAGCTCACCAGGAGCAGTGTCATTGAGCCACCCTCCAAACAACTGCATTGCACAGTTCTGAGGGCTGTGAGACTGGCTCTGCCATAACTGCTGCCTCATCCTTAGCTCACATAGATAGTTATGTCCTTAAGGGAAGATAAGAGCTTGTCACACCAGTGGCTGCCTGTCCATACCCATCCTGCCTGTGGACACAGCCCAGGACATGGGGATTTGAAACTGCACCCCAAGAGACCCAAGTGGATGGTACTGTGAGACAGTTTCTTATCTGAGGACATTTTGTTTTCCAGCTTCTCACAATCTCCAGCACTGGAGCTGGACAAGTTCCTGGAGGATGTGAGGTAAGAGGGATTTTTTAAGACCCCTTCCATTGTGTGTGAGACTGGAAAAGTTCTGGAGAGGTATAAGCTCAGATGCTGCTCCTTCCTTGTAGGAATGGAATCTATCCCCTGACAGCCTTTGGGATGCCACGACCCCAGCAGCCCCAGCAGGTTGTGGTGAAATCTCCCATTGCTCCCCCGTCAGTGAAAACCCCAACTCCAGAGCCTGCTGAGGTGGAGACCCGCAAGGTAAAGGCGAGGGGCTCAGCCTCACTCTCCCACTGCCAGGCAGGGCTGTGGGGCAGCTGTCTGTGGGGCTGTGCGACAGCTGCTGCTGGGGCTGTGGGACAGCTGTCTGTGGGTCTGTGGGACAGCTGCTGCTGGGGCTGTGGGGCAGCTGTCTGTGGGGCTGTGGGGCGGCCGCTGCTGGGTCTGTGGGACAGCTGTCTGTGGGTCTGTGGGACAGCTGCTGCTGGGGGCTGTGGGGCAGCAGCTGATGGGGGCTGTGGGGCAGCTGCTGATGGGGGCTGTGGGGCGGCTGCTGATGGGTCTGTGGGATGGCTGCTGATGGGGGCTGTGGGGCAGCTGCTGCTGGGGCTGTGGGACAGCTGCTGCTGGGGCTGTGGGGCAGCTGCTGATGGGGGCTGTGGGGCGGCTGCTGATGGGTCTTTTTTTTTTCCCCCTTTTTTTCTGTGGGGCAGCTGCTGCTGGGTCTGTGGGGCAGCTCCTGATGGGGGCTGTGGGGCAGCTGTCTGTGAGTCTGAGGGACGGCTGCTGATGGGGGCTGTGCCTCTGTTCCAGGTGGTGCTGATGCAGTGCAACATCGAGTCAGTGGAGGAGGGCGTGAAGCACCACGTATGTTTCTATGTCTGGCTGAGCAGGGGGAGGCTGGGGCAGCTGTGCAGGGCTCATGGCTCTGATGTGCTGCTGGTGCCTGGGGTAACCCTGCACTGCTGCAGCTGCCACCAAAGGACCCAGAGCCTGGCCCAGGCCTGTGCCTGTTGCTGACCTGGCACCTGGCCCACCCCCAGGCCCTGTTTCCCAGCGCAGGATGGTGCTGCCAGCTGCAGTTCAGGATGGAACTGGCTGAGGCTGTTCTGTTAGATTCCCGTGGGGCTCTGGAGGGGTGGTTCCCATCCTATGGGGCATTTCTAGGCTTGCTTTGGGCTTGCCATGGCAGCTTGCAGGACCGCAATCCCTCATGAGAATTTCTTTGCCTTGCAGCTGACACTGCTGCTGAAACTGGAAGACAAGTTGAATCGACATTTGAGCTGTGACCTTCAGCCCAGTAAGTCTCCTTCTGCCCCTGCCAGGTGCATTGGGCCAGCAGCACACTTGGACCAAGGACTGACACCTTTCCTTGTGTTGCAGATGACAACATCCAGGAGCTGGCAGCTGAACTGGTCCAGCTTGGATTCATCAGCGAGGTAAGCAGGAGCTCAGGCAGGGCTATGGGCCTGTGTACTTTCTCAGAGTTCAATGGTTTATGACCTTTTTGGGGGGAGGAGGCAGGAGGAGTAAGCCAGATCCCTGCCCTGGGGGTCTCCAGCCATGCTCTCAGCTTTGAGTGGATGGAGCTTACCTCTCACTGTCCTTGTTCTCCCCAGGCTGACCAGAGCAGACTCACCTGTTTACTTGAAGAGGCATTTAGCAAGTTCTACTACACTCGGAACGGAGCCCTGACGGCCGTGACTGTGTCATCTTAGCCCCGCGGCTCCTGGGCAGCCAGCGTGGCCTCGCTGCCTGCGACCCATCTGTGTCTGCCCACGCTGTCGGGCATCCGCAAGACCCCAGCTGCAGTGCTTGGAAGCTCATCCTGCATGTGCCGGCTGGGCTCATCGACAGTCCTCCCTGCCCGCCTCCTAAAGGGACTTTGCGCATCAGTATTATTTCCAGCCCTGTTTTTGTTGGGATTTGCCAGGTTGTGCCGCGGAGCTGAGGCCTGGCTTGGGGCGTTCTGCAGCCCCACTCATGTGCATGGAGTTTGTTCTGTTTGAATTGTACAAAGTGTCTTTTGCACAGCACAGAAATGGGTTTTTTCTTTCTTTTTTTTTTCCCCCTTTTTTAATTTAGCTGTAAGCAGGGGTGAGCCCCTAAGCCCTGCACCCCCGGTCACTCCCCCCCCATTCCCGCGCCATGAGCCCAGGGGTGGCCGAGCTCGTCCCCCCTCCCCGCCCGGCGCTTCGCTCCCGCCGCCGGCTGCACTTTGTTTACTGGTTCGCACCGCCCGGGGTCACGGCGTGTGCTGGCCCCGGGCTGCGGCCCCGCGGCCCCTGCAGCGCCCGGCCCTTGCCGGGGGCTCCGGGCCTGCAGCGGCCCCGGGCCACAGTGTCGCCCCGGCGCGCGGCGGGGCCGAGCCGCGGCTCCTGCATCTCATTTCTATCATTTCCTATTTTTAATAAACTGTTTTGTAAAGACGAGAGTGCCGCCTGTTGCGGGGCGGGGCGGGGCTCCTGGGCGGCTGATGCGCTCGGGGCTGGGGCTGATCGTGCTGGGCCACGGCAGCCTCGTGCTGGGCGCCATCGTGCACGGCTCGGTGCTGCGGCACGTGGCCGGCGCCCGCCGCGCCGTCACCCCCGAGTACGCGGCGGCCAACGTGGTGTCGGTGTGCTCGGGGCTGCTGGTGAGCGCGGCCGGAGCGGGCGGGGGGCGGCGGGCCCTGCCCCGCCCGGGCCCTGCTGAGCGCGGCTCTCCCCGCAGAGCATCGCCGCGGGCATCGTCGCCATCCTGGTGTCGCACAACCTGTCCCGGGCGGTCCTGGTGAGTGCGGGGCTGCGGGCGGGGGGCCTCGGCGCGGCCCTGCCCCGCCGGCAGCCGCTCGGGGC